>NC_056727.1:179416718-179694218 GCF_019279795.1 Protopterus annectens | reverse complement strand
AGAGAGAGAGAGAGAGAGAGAGAGAGAGAGAGAGAGAGAGAGAGGAGAGAGAGAGAGAGAGAGAGAGAAAGAGGAGGGAGAGAGAGAGAGAATAAACACATACACACACACACAAACACACACACACACTCACACCACACAAACACACACACATACATACACACACACACACACACACAACACACACACACACACACACACACACTTATACACACATACACACACACACACACACACACACACACACACAGAGACACAGGCAGAGACAAAGAGAGAGAGAGAGAGACACAAGACAAGAGAGAGACACAGCAGAGAGACAGACAAGACAGACAAGAGACAGACAAGACAAGGCAGGCAGGCACAGCAGGCAGACAAGGAAGAGACAGCAGCAGAGAGGCAGGCAGGAAAAGAGGCAGGCAAGAGACAAGGCAAGAGGCAGGCACAGGCAGAGAGAGACAGGCAGGCAAGAAAGAGGAGGCAGGAGACAGACAAGACAGACAGGAGGCAGACAGGCAGGCAGAGACACGAGACACACAGAGAGAGAGACAGACAGGCACACACATACAGACAGAAGGACAGACAAGGAGACAGAATGGACACACACAGAAGGACACGAACGAGAAGGACAAAGGAGACACGACACGAGACACAGACAGGACAGAGGACACGAACGAACACGAGGAGAAAGGACCAACGACGAGAAATGACACAGGACACAGACATGGACAGAGACACTGAGTATAAATAACGAAGGAGAGAGACACACGAGAGAGACACTGACAGGACAGACGAGAGACAGATAACACTGGATGAAAATGAAAGGAATGACAGAAATACGACAGAGAGAAAGGACGAAAGGAAATAGAGGAAAGGACAGAGAGAGAGAAAGAGAGAGAGAGAGAGAGAAAGAGAGAGAGAGAGAGAAAGAGAGAGAGAGAGAGAGAGAGAGAGAAAAGTATATATAGAGAGAGAGAAAGAGAAAGAGAGAGAGAAAATATATACAGGAGAGAGAGAGAGAGATACATATATAGAGAGGCATATGATATATATATATATATATATATATATGAGAGAGAGAGAGAGAGATATATATATATATATGAGAGAGAGAGAGAGTATATATATATATATATATATATATGATATAGAGACAGAGAGAGAGAGAGAGAGAGAAAGGCATATATATATATATATATATATATATATAGAGAGAGAAAAGAAAGAAAGAGAGAGAGAGAGAGAGAGAGAGTATATATATATAGAGAGAGAGAGACATATATATGAGAGAGAGAGAGAGAGAGAGAGAGAGAGAGGTATATATATATATATATATATAGGAAAGAGAAAGAAAGAGAGAGAGAGAGAGAGAGAGAGAGAGAGAGAGAGAGAGAGGTATATATATAAAGAGAGAGAGAGAGAGAGAGAGAGAGAGAGAGGTATATATATATATATGAGGAAAGAGAGAGAGAGAGAGAGAGAGAGAGAGAGAGAGAGAAAGAGTATATATATATATATATATATATGAAAGAGAGAGAGAGAGGATGGAATGAAGGAAGGAATGGATAGGAAGGAAGGAATGGAATGGAAGGAGGACATAGAAGGAATGGAGGAAGGGAGGAGGAATGGACAGGAATGAGAGTGGTATATAAGGAGAGGAAGATGGATAAATAGTGGAAGGAAAGGAAGGAATGGGAGGAATGGATGGACAGGGAAGGGAGAGAATGGAATGAAGGAAGTGTTTAATCCAGGTCTAAATAAACCACCCAATTTTATGATCCACATATTTTCCATCTGATTAAGTTTCTGATGCCATCCAGCTTTAAAACCCCTGTGTAGAGTTATCCTATCTATAATGACAAACTTAAAACTGCAGATGGATGCTCTATGGTATGTTTAAAGAGGGCATTGGCAGCACGCTTATTTTAATTGCACTTAAATGTTCCCCTATTCTAAATTTCACTGGTCTGGACGTCTGTCCAACATAAAATGCAGAGCAGGTACAGGTTGCCAAATAGACAACCCAATCCGTGCTGCAATTAGCAAAAACCTTAATCTCAAAAATTTAGGTGTTTTTAACTAGAAAATTCTAGTTTTATTCAAATGTTGGCAGGCATAATGACCACAAGGATAGCAGCCCATTAATATTTCCCCAGATAAAGTTCTTTGTTGTGGAAGACTTGGAATATATCTTTTGTAGTGTGTGAAATATGAATTCATATTTCTTCCCCGTCGATAGGAAAATTGACATTGATCAGGCAACACACTACTCAAAATATCATGTGACAAAAGAATTCCCCAATGTTGGTTAATGAGGTCTCTAAAACGATTAGTGTTAGTACCATAAGTTGTTACTAGCCGTAAGGGTTGCTTGACGCAAGTCGGCCCTTTTTTTGATGATTTAATACTCAATATCTAACAACTTTTTGGATCTTGTTTTCAACATCCATTTTTGGATTAGTTGTGTAATTCTGTCTGCATTTATTGCAGTTTAAACCATCATATCTATAAACAAGTTGGAGACGAAGGTCTATTGTTTCTGATCTTGGCCACTTATAGTAAGGGAATTAGATTATATTTAGCTTTTTAACATGATCAACATATAATCACATGATCTTTTGGATGTTAACCCCTTTTTTATGGACACTATTACTGATATTGGATACTGACTATTAAAAGTGTGTATTTGTACTTGATGGTCACTCGGCAACTTTATGTGGTTACATCACTCTTTGGTTATATTTTTTAGCCATGGATATTAGTGATATATTGAGGGGGCTTTCGGCTGACCAGGATAACTTAGAGGTTTTTGGCTTAAATATTGCATCAGGACCTGATCCCATTAATATAATACCAGATGGTCAATCCCAATGCAACATTATGTTCTCTAAGCTTAATAGACATATGAAAACTTTACGTACCAATGTATGGCATTTGAAACTTTTCAAAGCCTACAAAACCAAAGATATTACCCCGAGGGGACTAAGGGTTCGCATACAACCCCTTGTGGCTAACATAGATAGTGAATTGTCTAGAGAATGGGCGGAAGCACAACACTTATCCTCTATGCACTTTGTTGATTGTTTATTGCGTTATTATGACAGGACAATACAAAGTCAACTTACAGAGATTGAAACTTTGTGTGGGGAGGTAGAACAATTTAAACAAGAAGTGTCCTACTCACAGCATGTTTCAGACCTGGCCAAGGAACTTTCTATATTGGAAAAACAGCTTATGAAACGAAAAATCAATAAGTTTAATCGTGATCTCATGGACTATGAAAAAGGGAAACCTTTTGTTAACCAGAAATCAGTCAAATTTCAGGATTTCAAACATACTAATACTAACAAAAAAAGACCAAGGTCCATTTTGAGACATCATAAGGCCACGTCTGATGCTACCTCTGAGGAGGACACTTCCTCTGCTACAGATGGGGAGTGTTTTTCACGCCAAGTGTCCCCAGCTGCTAAAAGAAAACAGCCACCCCCTTTAGAGTTAGGGGTAGGAGGCGGGGGGGCAGGAAACACAGAGCAAGGTTCCAGCAATCTAACCTTACAATCCCTATTGCAACAAATGGTGAAGTAAACAATAATATTCATAACATTTCATCTTTTGAACTTTCTTCTGTACATACAACTTCTGAATAAAGGATTATCCTTTGTACCTACTTCATTGGTTTCAGAAAATCAATTATTACAAGAAGTTGATGAATTTTGTAGAATACTTAACCTTAAAATATTTTTGCAGACTGTGAGAATACTCAAAGGTCATCTGACTTTAGATTTGGAAAATCAGATTTTGTTCCCCCCATGAACAAACATGTTTCCATTTTTAGAGAATGCATAATGAAAGAGCTACATTATTCTAATTTGTACGAGCCAACTAACAACAATCTTACTGCAGCAGAAAGGCAAGCTCTCATGGAGCTTAGCGACAACCATAACATAGTAATAACTATGGCAGATAAAGTGGGAGCTGTTGTGATTTTGGATCATTCCACATACAATCAGGAAGCTTTGCGGCAACTAGCAGATTCCAGTTTTTATATGGAATTAAGTATTGATCCCACTCCGTCCTTTAAGAGAGAAATTGATGCATTTTTGCATATGTCGGTTCAACAGGGCATTATTACACAGCAGGTAGGTACACAACTCAAAGTAGAGGAGCCTATTCCTCAATACTTATACATGCTACCCAAAATACATAAAGATCCATCACATCCTCCGGGTAGACCTATTGTTTCAGGTAGGGGTTCCTTAACGGAACCATTGTCAGCATTTCTCACATTCTATCTGAAGTCACTGCTGGTTTTCATTAGGTCCCGCATCAAAGACACTACCGAATTTCTTAATATTATCAATGACTCTCAATTGGAACCTCATTGGCTGCTTTGCACACTTGATGTGGCTTCACTTTATACAAGCATTCCACACGATCTGGGAATTTTGGCCGTTTCTTATTGGTTATATAAATCTAACCTCTACTCCATGGGCTTCAATAATTTCTTGATTAAATTAACTGAATTGGTGTTGCGTAAGAATATTTTTTATTATCAAGGAAAGGCTTATTGGCAAATTAAGGGAACTGCGATGGGTGCTTACTTCGCACCTATTTATGCAGATTTGTTCATGGGGTATTATGAGGCCAAGTACATATATGATGCTCAGCATAATGTATTTTTACAACATTTGGATATCTGGCGCAGATATCTAGACGATTGCTGGATGGTGTGGCGTGGCAACAAGGAGGGGTTAAGCCAGTTTGTGGATTACCTGAATAACAATTCTTTTGGCATTAGATTTACTGTTAACATTGAACATTCTAATATTGTATTTCTGGATGTTAAGGTGGCAAGACTTATAGATAACACTTTGTCTACCACTGTTTATAGAAAATTCCCGAAATACACCACCATATTACATGCCAACAGTTCCCATCCACGCCACATCATCCGCAATATTCCAAAATCTCAATTTATGAGAATTAGACGGATCTGCTCATCTGATCAGGACTATTTTGATTCCAGTCTTGATTTATCTCATAGGTTTTCACAATGGGGCTACAATTCTCAACTTCTTTCTAATGTTGCAGAACAAACTAATAGATTAACACGCCAGGAGTTGTTGTGTTATAAATCAGAGGATAGGGATTCTAAGAGGCAGAAAATCAAGCAACCCTTACGGCTAGTAACAACTTATGGTACTAACACTAATCGTTTTAGAGACCTCATTAACCAACATTGGGGAATTCTTTTGTCACATGATATTTTGAGTACTGTGTTGCCTGATCAATGTCAATTTTCCTATCGACGGGGAAGAAATATGAATTCATATTTCACACACTACAAAAGATATATTCCAAGTCTTCCACAACAAAGAACTTTATCTGGGGAAATATTAATGGGCTGCTATCCTTGTGGTCATTGTACGGCCTGCCAACATTTGAATAAAACTAGAGAATTTTCTAGTAAAACACCCTAGAATTTTGAGATTAAGGTTTTTGCTAATTGCAGCACGGATTGGGTTGTCTATTTGGCAACCTGTACCTGCTCTGCATTTTATGTTGGACAGACGTCCAGCCCAGTGAAATTTAGAATAGGGGAACATTTAAGTGCAATTAAAAATAAATGTGTTGCCAATGCCCTCTTTAAACATACCATAGAGCATCCACCTGCAGTTTTTAAGTTTGTCATTATAGATAGGATAACTCTACACAGGGGTTTTAAAGCTGGATGGCATCAGAAACTTAATCAGATGGAAAATATGTGGATCATAAAATTGGGTGGTTTATTTAGACCTGGATTAAACACTTTGGAATAGTTTTGTTTCATGAACTTCAATATATTAAACATATCACAGTGGGGATGTTTGTCATGTACCATTTTTCTTATATAATATTAAGTCCTAATTATTATGATTTATGGAAATTAATATTATAATACAGGATACATTCTAGTGGATATTTTCCATTTGTATTATGAGGTTTTCCTCATATTACACTAAGTTATATTTATAAGGATTTATGCAAACAACAACTGAGATATGTTGGTAAAGATATTATTCTTTTCCTTATTTCTTAATCACATGTTATATATGATTATATATTTTGTTTGTCTCAGTGTTGCTGTATATTTATATAGAAAAATTTTTGGTGTTTAAAAATGTTATGTGTCCTTTATATCATGGTACATGCCCCTTTAAATGGGTACTATAAATATGGTACTCATGTGGTGGTGGGTTTTTTACTTGTTTCAATATGCAGCATTGATAAAGGCTATATCATAGCCGAAACCGGTTTGCTTTTATAATGGTCAATTGCCATTATATGTAGTATTTTGTTAAATAAACCTTTTTGTGAAACGAGCGATCCTTACGTGCTGGCTCGTTCTTTTTGCATTTATAAGCCTAGCCAGAGTGTGTGTGGCTTTCACCACCCCTTAGGATGAAAATACTATACCCATTAGTTTGCTGTGCCTCTGTCCAGCAGTGACACAGAGATGATTCCTGGGGTAAACCTCCGATCTCCCATCCACTCTTCAAGATTTGTCTTGAACAGAGTCAGTGAGGGGCTCTGCCTCACATGGACTGTGATTCTGTTCCATAGTGTAGGGAGTCTCTGGGTGATGAATCTGTCCCTCCAGCACATCCTATTTATATCCGTGTTGAGGTTTAAGTCTCTTGCTCTCGTGGCTCTGGTGGATTTGGATTTTTTGAGGTGGAGCATGTCCATTAATTCCGGGTTGGACATGGCCTTGTATGTCAGGCACAGATCACCTCTGAGCAGACGGTATGCAACTGAATAGAGCTGGAGTTTCTTCAGTCGGGCATCGTATGACATATGTTTAGGTTCATAGGTTCATAGGTTCATAGGTTCATACTAGGCTATCTGCCCGAGGGCATTTATAAGCCTAGCCCATTGTTTTGTGGCTTACGCCACCCCTTTAATATGGGGAACTATACCCATTATTTTGCTGTGCCTCTGTCGAGCAGTGACACTGAGGTAATTCCTGGGGTATATCTGCGATCTCCCATCCATTGGTCAAGATTTCTCTTGAACAAGGCCAGCGAGGTGCTCTGCCTCACATGTACCGGGATTTTGTTCCACAGCATAGGGAGTCTTTGGGTGATGAATCTATCTCCAGCACGCCCTATTAATAGCCGTGTCGAGGTTTAAGTCTCCGCCTTGTGGCTCTGATGGATCTAGATTTTTGAGGTGAAGCATATTCATCAAATCTGGGTTTGACATGGCCTTGTATGTTAGGCAAAGGTCACCTCTGAGCAAGCTGTGGCGACTGAATAGAGCTGGAGTTCTTTCAGTCGGGCAGCATAGGACAGATTTTGAGACCCTTTATCCTTTTGGTGAGGAACTTTGTGGCCTCTCCAGCTGCTGCAAGTGTCGGGTCAGATACATTCAATGGGGCATTGTACTCAATCATTGGTCTGATGAGTGATGAGTAAAGGGAGACTATGACCTCCCTTGATCGAGATGAGAATCCCTTCATGATAAGGTGGGCAATGTAGAAGGACTTCCTAACTACTTTAGCTACATGGGTGTCGAATGACAGACTACTATCAACCTGGGTCCCCAGGTCCCTGATAACTTCTTCTGTGCTCAGTGGATTGCCACCTATTTGGTAGCTAGGGTAACCTTGTTTTTCCTGAAGGGTATGACTATGCATTTTTGGCATTTAACTTTAGGCCGTGGCTCTGGCACCAGTTATCCGCTTCTGTGAGACCCTTCTGAAGGATATCTGTGTCAGATGTGTTTTCTACTATGGCTTCAGTTTGCAGTCATCTGCAAACTTTGTCAGCCATAACCCTCCTGTGTTTGCTTGTACTGAAAAGTAGATGCCAAACAAGAGTGGGCCCAGGACTGAGCCCTGTGGGACACCACTTGTGACAGGCTTTGAGTCTGACATGGCGCCAGCAACTCTGACCCTGTGGGTTCTGTCACTCAGCCAGTTTGCAACCCATCTTGTGATGTATGGGTTAACATTTAAGCTGATGAGTTTTTCAATGATACCCGAGTGGGGTATTGTATCAAGGCCTTAGCCAGATCGAGGTAGGCTGTATGGACTGCCTTTCCTCATCAATGGCTTTGGTGACTGTTTCAAAAAGTCAACCAAGTTTAAAAGGCATGATCTGCCTTTGACAAAGCCAAACTGGGTTGGATCCAAAGTCTGCAAATTCCTATGTCTTTATTTATGAGGTCCATTATGATCCTCTCCATGGCTTTGCAGATAAGGCTTGTCAAGCTAATGGGCCGGTAATTTCCAGGGTCTGTGGAGGCACCGCCTTTGTGAAGTGGGACCACAGTTGCAGTGCGCCACCCCTGGGTAATGATCCAGAGGTAAGACTTTGATTAAACAGCTGTCCTAGCTGTGGGTTTAATTCCTCATTGAGTTCGTGGAGCACACAGCCGGGGACACCATCGGGTCCCATGGATGCTGTGTTTTTGCTTTGGAGAGAGCAGTTCTCACTTGGGCGCTGGAGATGTTTGGGGCTGCACTCATTTGGTATAGATATCTCTCCTTTGGGGAGGGGAGAAGTTTGCACTGAACCTGTCAGCCAGTATGTTGGCAATGTCTGTAGGATCAGTAATCTTCACATCATTTTGAACTAGTTCTGAGCATATCTGGGAGTTTCCTCCTAGGTTTCTAACATAGCTAAAGAAGGCCTTATGATTGTCTTTTGAGTCTTTAGCTATTTTTCTCTCAAATTTGCTTTGGATGATTTTATGAGAGCTCTTAGTTTTTTACTTATAGTGATCAAGCGTGTCTTACCTTTTAAGGATTTTGCTCTATCTTGTAGTAGCTTCCTCCTTTTGTTGTAGAGTTTGTTTATGGCTGGGGTCCACCAGACTGGACGCTTGCCTTTGGGACAAAGAGTCTTTGTTTTGCTTGGGATTGCCTTATCCATGCAGTCCTGCAGGTGCTGGTAGAAGGCGTTTGTAAGTGATTCAGCGGCTTGAGTATTGTTTTCCGCCGGCTCGGGGGCCTGAAAGGAGACCACACTAGTTTGAGCACCTTTATCCTTTTGGTGAGGAACTTTTGGGGTCTTTCCAACTGCTGCAGGTGTCGGGTAAGGTACATTCCGAATGGGGCATTGTACTCAATCATTGGTCTGATAAGTGAAGAGTACAGGGGTACAATGACCTCTCCTGATCTGGATGTGAATCCCTTCATGATCAGGTGGGCAATGTAGAGGGTCTTCCTAACCACTTTGGCAATGTGAGTGTCAAAAGAGAGGTTACTGTCAACTTGGGTCCCCAGGTCCCTGATAACTTCTTCCGTGTTTAATGGATTACCACCTCTGTGGTAATTAGGGGTTACCTTGTTTTTCCCAAAGGGTATGACTATACATTTTTTGGCATTTAGCTTAAGGCCATGGCTCTGGCACCAGTTATCCATTTCTATGAGACCTCTCTGGAGGATGTCTGTGTCTGATGGAGTGTTAATTATGGTGTCCAGTTTGCAGTCATCTGCAAATTTTGTCAGCCACAATCCCCCTATGTTTGCCTGCACTTCAGAAAAATAAATGACGAACAAGAGGGGGCCCAGGACTGAGCCCTGTGGGACACCGCTCGTGACCGGCTTAGAGTCTGACATGGCACCAGCAATATATATATACATACATACATACATACATACATACACACACACACACACACACACACACACATATACATACACTTTCCCCACATTTTTTTTAATTCTTATACAATTCAAGAACATATATTCTGTTGTCTCAATTTCACCACAATAGTTACATATAGTTACATATTGTTTCCTGAATTCTTCTATAAGGCATATTTGTTTTAAAGGGTAATTTACTTATGATTAATCTCCACATAAAATCTTTGCATTCATATATATTTTACTCCATACAAGCCTGGTTTTAATAGCACTTTTTTCATTATCTAAATTTTTGCACACTCCCTCATATTTTCATACTATTCTTTCCTGTCGTTTTCCACATTTTCAATTTTTTAATGTTGATATTCTTTAATCTCATTAATAAGTCTTACATCTTTTTCCATGTCTTAAACTTGTCCATACTTCTTCGTATTTATATTTAATTATACAATTCACTACATTTCTATTTTTCCTTTAATCCCTTCAACACTTTATACAGATTAAATGAAGCTATGCGTACTATAGGATTTGCTAATCGTAATCTTTCCTCTTTCTCTTTAACATACAAGATTCCTCTCTTCACGAGGTTCAATCTTGATTCCCATATAAATGAGAATTATAGTCAGTAACAGCTCTTTGTCACATTTAGTTGGGATCACACAAACTCCTGCCGAACAGGCAATCTTACCTAATAAAAGAGAATTTAAATACACCTATTTTCTATATGAATCTACAAGTCTTCCAAAATCTATACATTTCTCTCAAATGTTGCAACAATCTCTCCCACTGTGCCTCATATTTTTCATATTAATTCCAAAAGTTATTCCTAAAATGTCTACATCTTCATTAAATTTAATACCTTCTATCTAATCCAATGATCCAAATCCTTTACTTTTATCCTTGTTTATGCTCAAACCAGGCACTTTTAAGTATTTGTATAATTCTTTATTTCCTATTTGCATCTATTTTTTGTCTTTAGTAACTAAAAGTACATCATCTGCATAAGTTAAAACCACTGGTACATAAATACTCTCCATTATCCCATATCTTGCTATTTCCATATTTTTCTTCATTGCATTTACAATGACATTCATTACTAGCATGAATAAACTACTACTTGCCAGATGGCCTTGTCTTATGCCACACTCAATTCTTATTTCTTTACTTAACCATCCTGATTTTAATATTGTTCTCATATACTGATTTAAAGAGAGTTTTATTATTTTGTCACTTAAATTATAATCCTTTAATATACTCCATATTTTCATACTGTATTCTATCAATTTGTATACATTAAATAATTTGATTTCTACCTTTTATTTATATCCATTACTTTTCTTAATACCCATAATAAAACTTGGCTTCCTTTTTTTCCATAAATTGTTGGTTCCATCACTCTATCCATGAATTTAGCTAATCTTTTCCCTATTGTTCTTATAAATATTTTATAATCTGTATTATTTAATACTATTGGTCTCCATTTCCTAACATCCTCTCTTCCCTTTCCTTCCATATAAATTTCATAGCTCCTATACAAATCTCTTATTCATTTATCCCTTTCTCTACCATTCATTTAGAACTTTTACAAAACACTACTTTTGCCAATTTTTCATATTATAATACATATAATCCCATCTAAGCCTGTTGCCTTCAACTTCTCTTATACTTGTATTTTTCCATAATATCCTTCTCATCTTTACTTATTTACTTCGCATATTTATTTACTTCGCATATTTGTTTCTCTTATCTCTTTCTTAAATGTATTTTTACCTCTTTTCCTTCATGGTTTTCCAATTCTTATTACTCCATTTTCCTTCACCATTTTATTCAAATATCTTTTTCCCTCTGCGTATATAACATTTTCTTAATCCTTTCTTGATTCTTTTCATAAATTTCTCTTTCTCACAAAGGTTTCTATCATCTCTTAGTATTTCTCTGAATACTGTTTGACTCGACATCCAATATTTTTGCTTTTCTTTCTCTCTTTTACTCATTTGACATTCTAAAAACACTTTTTATATTTCCCTTTGAAACTTTTCCACTAAGCAGTCCAGTTTTTATATAACATTCTCATTTTTACAGGATCTTTCCACAATAAATCAAATTATTTTCTCTCATTTTCATTTATATCCACTTCATTCAATCTTTTAATTCTTTTATCTATCTTTACATATTCTTCTTCTTTTATTTCTATCCATATAGCAAAATGGACCACAAAGTGTCTCTCGTTCCTTTTTTTATGGTTTTCAAGATAAAATATTACAAAAGTCAATTTCTGTCTTAATTTCACTTTTTACATGCCCAGTGTATATTATCCCATATATACAGTTTTCTGCTCATTTCATATATCATTCCCTTCTTTCCTTAAACATAATAAAAACTCCCACCAATATTATTTCCATATTTACTCCAACATAATTCAAAGTTTTTGAACATCTCTTCCTTTTTGTAACAAATGCACCTTGTTGCATCCTGCATCTAATATTGTTATTTTAACTAGCTCTACTATAGTATAATCTAATATGTTAATCATTTTGTTACATAATACAGTGATCCATGAATATGCATCTCTTCCCATGTTCCATACAATATTCCCACCCCATCATTTTTCCATTTGTTTCTTTTCATCTTCTACTAAGATTCTTGTATCTTCTAGAATTATTACATGCACTATGTAGCACACACCATTCCGGTATACCTAACAGTCATTTCATATTCTTTATACTGTTAACATTTATTGAGGAGACCCTCAGGTTTTCTAAATGTCTTGTGTTCCATCTTAACCCTTATCTTTTTTATTTTCTTTCATAATCACATTTTTAAATTTCTTTTCCTTTCACCCTTCTCCTTATTGAACTTTTTTTTACCTCTTACTATCTTCCAACTATCTTCCTCTTCACTTGTTTCCAATACTGATTGCTCTTCTTCAATTTAATTTTCTTTGCATTTCATATCTTCCTCTTGTACAATATTTTGTTCTCCATGTTCATTTTCTATATTATTCTTTATATCAGGCACATGTTCTCTCATCTGATCTTCTAACCCAACATGCACTTGTTTATCATAGTTACTTGAATCATATCCCGTTTTACCTAATTTACTGTGATAAAAGTTTTTGTGCTCTGGAGTTTTCATAACAAATAGCTGCTACATGGGAATCTTCTTAAACCCATACATATTATCCAACTATTTCCTTATTTTCTCTTCAGCACTCTGCAATCGTTCCTCTTCTTGTTCTATAACATTCCCCTTACTCTGCGATACCTTAACCTTTAGCAGTCCCTCCAAACAATTCCTATTACTTCTTAATATCTCTTTTGGTTTTAATTCTACCCTGTTTTTAAACTCCATTTTCATTTTATCCCACTCACCATTTTTGAAGAAATTTCCATCATCTATCCATTTCTTAAATTCCTCTCTCTTTAACAGGTAAGTGTGAAAGCACCACTGTCTCATTTTTGCTTCATTACCTTATATCTTTATCAATGCATGATATGAAACAGTTACTGGATGTGTGTTAAAACGTTCTATTAAATGTATGTGTTCCTGTGTAATAAAATTTCTATCCATTCTAGTCCAGTTACTGCACCTTGGGAAATAATATGTAAATTCTGTTTAAGGTCCTCCTACTAAATTCACATCTTCTATACTAAATATTTACAAAAATTTCTTCAGAACTCTGCCTTCTTTTGTTACATTTCCCTTCTAGGTCCCCTGATACAGCCTTACTATTGCAAATCAAGTTCTAATTCCCACTCATACGTAATATCTCTCATTGAAAGACAATTATTTCTCCCAAATTTTTTTTAAACTCCATCATAGCAGTTGGTAGAATTTAAATACATGCTAGCATAATCCTCTTCCCTTGCCAATAGCCCATTACTCCACCATATCTACCATTATTGTCTTTTTCCCTCTTCTAAAAATACTGGATCACCCTTTAGCAATCGGTATTACCTCTCCCTCTTTCCTTTGTACCCGATATTCTGCTGAATATCCATCTTGATATCCTTTCTTTGTCAAATTCATATGCTCATTTATTTCCAAATGGGGCAGCACTGTTATTTACACTTCTGATTCAATATAATTCAATACTATTGTCTATACAAGGCCATTTACATTCCAAGATGCTTTTTATAGACTAGCTATCATAACAAAAAGCTACTTTCCTAATTACATAAGACATGTTTTTTTAATGCGCATTTCCAACTTTTGTCTTACATGCGCACACTAATGTTTAGCAGGCTGGTCTTTTATATGCAGTTTCTTCTCATCTCCATTTGAACCTATCTCATGTTTCTCAAGATTTTTTGCTTTAATAAAAATCCTCAAACACAAAACTAAATACATTTTCAGAACCCCCACATTCCCTATTAACTTATAAAAAAAAAACTATTTACATTTTCAATAAATGCCGTTTAACCATCGAAATAGGAACAACTGTCCAAAAACTAAAAGCTGCACCCACAGGCATAACCTAATCTAAAATTACCACCACCCATGCTAAAATGCATATTACAGCCCGTGTTCACACTTACATGGATTGCTGTCTGTTCTCTTTTCCCCTAAACCTGACCTCATCTCATGCTGTACACATGTGCAGATTTAATGAAATTATACAAGTACAGAGGTAATGAAACAAATGATTAAACTGTATATAATATAAAAATGCAAGTCAAATAATAAATCAAAATCTTTGAGACAAAGTAATAATCCATAACAACAGTTAACAGTGATGAGAAAAACATTCATAAAGTACACAGCATGGTGCAGTTGAAATTCAAACATTATGTACTACATGCAGCTGTAGACATCAACTGAAGAAGTGTCTAATATTTAAAACTGCAGAAGTGTCCAATATTTAATCAGGTTTGTAGAAGCTGGGGGAGAAAGAATCATTTCACATAGTTGTGTGAAAAGTGTGCTTTGAAGAATGTGCATATTATTAATGCAAAACATCAAAAATAAATGATTGTTGGCACTATAAAAATGGAGCTGATGTTGTGAATCACACATTAGGAGCCAGTGCAGCAATATAATCAGTCAGACTCTGAGCAAGACAAGCTCAGAAGTAATAAAAGTAGAACTGGAATTTACACATGGCAGGTCTATCTAGTTTATTTTTGTGTGAAAAAACTTGTAAAGCACTTTGAATGAGAGGCAGAGAAAAACAGTTTGTGCATCACTGATTTATTCATTACAATAAAATAAGTCAGTATAAAAGCTTTTATCCTGGATATAAAATAAACTATTAGATATTCCTTAAATTGGGAGCACTGAATAAAGAAAAGAAAATGCACAATTAATTCCCAAATATTCTGGGTTGTTTGGCTTACGAGAAGCCTGGACAAAGGGAATGTATTCACTATATCAAAGCACTGAGAAAGTATGTCCAGGAACAGTTGTACAGTCGCACACTCAACCTAAATACTGTACACAGCTATAGCCAAGACATCTTGCTTGACTATGCTAACTTAAGTATTAGAAAACTCAGACAGAAAATGTATTTTATTTGTAGCTCACCAGAAGATTATTATATTCAAATAAATCCAGAAGCGATGTTACTAATACATATTCCAAGGGATACACCAGCAGCTCTCAGAAGTTAAAGTGAGCATGAATTAAACTGAAGGGGAAGTTTAGGCATCATTAAGAAAAAAAATCAGACAAGTGAATAGGTAAACACTGGTCACTATCATGAAGTATGACAAGATTTGTATTTGCATTGATCAGCAACATTTGAATAAGTGATCAGGAGAGAATATTGCTAATTGTTTACAACCAGGTAAGTGGTCTCAATTGTGCCAAACACCAACTGCTCTTCAGTACTAGATGTAAATAAAGGATACTGGCAGATAATCTAGATGATAATAAAAATAGTTTTAAGCTGTCTAAATTCAATATGTCTTCAGAAAAATATACATTCTTCAAAATTCTATTAAACATCTCATCTGCACCATGGTATTTAAAAAAGTAGGTGTAGACTATTTGAAAACTTAGAAGGCATTGCGAATATAACTGGTGATCTTTTAGTTTCATGGTGTGCTCTTCTGACAGCTGCTAAATACATGAAATATTTGAATGGATGTCCTTGTGTCACTCAGGAAATGCGTTAGGCACATTCAGGAGTCATGGCATATAGTGATGCCACTTCTGCAGCCCTTCAAGCATCACTATATGTTATTCTTACTGACTTTGAGTGAATCTCTCTAGGGGCTATCACTCATCCTCTCAATCATACAACCAGCATTTCATTAAAAAGAGAAGACTAAAAATATGGTGGATCAATGTTTTCAAACCCACAGTGGAAGATGAAAACACATGCTTGCCATGTCTGTGCTGTATAGGCCTTAAAAACCTATTGCCAGTTTAGTTCATAATTCACATCTATAATGTTGTATTAATTTACACTGCATACAAATCATTCTCCCAGTACAAATGCATCAGAATAAAGCAGTTTGCCACAGAGAGAGTTGGTATCTGGAAGGAGCTGTCCTCCATAAGTTTGGACAGATGCATCCATCATCAGCAATGATTTTTGTAAGGACTCAATATTTGCATGAAATGGGATATGGGATCCAACAGCATGCAAATGGCTGTTATCATGACACTCTGTATCTCCCAAAGAGGGAAACAACTTCAGTACTGACTCCCTTGTGAAAAAATAGGTTTTCAAAAGGAGGATCAGCTATAAGCCAATCATGAAAGAAGGGAAAAGTTCAGTTCTTTAAGTAAACTTACCATAACAGATGTTCAAATGATCACTGCTACAGTAGCCTTAGCTAAATGGCTTATATATCCTGCCAAGGATATAACAGCCAACCAACTTCCAAAGATGCAGGGCAGTTTCCACACAACCAAACTATCAGCCAGCTTGAGCCAGGCTGACTGAAAGACAAGTTTGGGCTCCAAGCCCTTCAGAATTTTCCTGACAACAGAGAAAGGGAGGTTGAGCCCTGAAATGACAATGCTAGGAAGAACAAAAAATAACCACACTCTGGGATAAACAACGTACCAAAAAACAAGGGGAGGGAGGGACAGCCTACTGAAGCCGTGATCATTTGAACATCTACCATTATGGTAAGTTTAGTAGCATAACTGTACTCTCTTTATAATATTGATCACTGCTGCAGTAACCTTAGCTATATGGGGAGATTACCAAAGCTTACTACATTCAGGGCTGGAAGAAGAGTCCAGGTACACCCTGCAAGGCCACATCCAGACCTAGAGAAGGAATTAAGCACATAGTGCTTTGTAAAACTATGTAGAGAGGACCAAGAATCCAACCCTTTTCAAAAAGCCATAGATGAAGCCAAGGCCCTGGTAGAGTGAGCCTTAACCCTGCCTGCAATAGTTTTGTTGTGGTGAGTATAACAAAAGGTAGATAGCCTTGGACAACCATTTTGAAACAGTCTGTTCTGACACAGGTTGTCTCTTCTTCTTACCTTCAAAACAAATGAACAATTGATCCAAAGATCTCAAAGATTTAGTTCTGTCAAGATAGAAGTTGTCTGCAGACATTCAAATTGTGGAGTATCCTTTCTCCCACATTTCTAGGTTCAAGGAAGGAAATGGGGAGAGAGATAGTTTTGCTTAAAGTAAAACTCAGATACACTTCAGGTATAAAAGAAAGATCAGGTATAAAAGAAAGATTAGTCATCAAAGAAACCCTGTCCCTGTGGAAAAAGATAGGGATAACTCACCATAAGAGCTTGCAACTCAGATATTCTTCTTGCAGAGGCCAAAGCAATAAATTCTTTTCCATGTTAGGAACCTCAAGTCAGCCAATTTAGCTGGTTCAAATGGAGCAAGTTTAGGCTTCTTTTAACACAAAATTAATATCCCAAGGAGAGGCCATGGGTTTCCTTACAGACATCTTATGTAATACCCCTTTCAAAAACATTTTGACATGAGACTGAGTTCTGCCCAGTGCTCTGAATGTCAAAGTGAAGAAATTCAATGAAGCACAGGCAAACGGCGGGGGCAACTATGACTCTTTAAGGTATCCAAATGCCTCATTTAATTAGTGATGCACATGAATGGATGAACAAGATTCCCACTGTCCCTACCTACTATCTGGCGAAACCACAGCCAAGAGAACATGCTTGGCAGAATCAGCGGGGAAAGACCCTGTTGAGCTCGACTCTCTGGCACAGAGGATCCAGGGCAGACATGCTGAAATGATAGATAAATGAACCTTGATAGAGAAGTAAGAACTGCCATAAGATAATAACTCACAAATATTCTAAAACACCTAGCCTTGAATGGTGTCACCAGTATAACCAGCACCCAACTAGAAAACCTCTTCCATTTGCCAATATATGATCTTCTAGTAGCAGGTTTTCTTGGCTCTGTTAGCACCTGATGCACGTCCTCGGTACAGAGGTGCCCCAAAGGAATTAAGACCATATCAATTAGGCAGTCAACTGAAGTCAATTGGTGTCCTGGTGTATAAAACATCCATGGTCCTTATGCAAGTAGATTCAAGTCTGTAAGATGCTTGTGGTAATTGCCCTGGCAATTTCCAAAAGTAAAAATCACAGTTGCCTGAGCCAGAAAGGAGTCACTGCAATGATCTTGACAGATTCCTTCTGACTCTTCAGAAGTACCCCAGACATTAGTGGAAAGGGTGGAAAAGTATACAGGAACATTCCTGCCCGAGGAAAAGAAAAGTTATTGGTCTTCTAGGCCTTCTTGCATGAAGTCCTGGAACTGAATCTTGCCAGTTGACTGTTCAGACAGGAGGCAAAGTGGTCTATTTTAGGAACTTTCCACAGATGGATCAAATCTTGGAAGACCCCCATGATCTACTTTAGATTCATGGAGGTCTGCTCTTGTCCTACTTATCTTGTCCACCACAGTTTTGCCCAGACAGAATGTAGGATGCCTGTAGAGTGAGTCTGTGCCATAAAGCTATAACCAAAGCCAATATGGCTAGCCTGCAAAAGGGGTACAACCTGGTTCCCCCTTGCTTGATGTACCACATGACTGTGATATTGTTTGTTACATGAAAAGATCCTGGAGACCAAAGATGACTCAGAAAGTTGAGTGCCTTGATCAGGCCAAGCATCTCTTTCATATTTATGTGCTTGCATCTGTCCTTGGCACCCCCACATGCCTCACTTGTTTATTCCCAAGTGCTTTGGAACAGGGGAAGACCTGGATTTAGGGATATCTGTTGTCTCCAAGTGACTTCTTTTTTTGATAAACTCTAGCATTGGGATTTGAAAAGACAAAGTGTGTTGGTGCTGAGACCAAACAGACATCCAATACTACTACATCTTTCTCAAGTGAAGTCTTGTCAGGGTATCATGAGAATCATATAAGCCGTGAGATCCTAAATCCTAAGGTATTCCCTCGCAGTGGCCAAAGTCTGTGTGGAAAACCCAAGAAATAGATTTAGACATAGATAATAGCTTCCTGTGGAAGAAAAGCTTTTTGAACTGTGGTGTCTAGCTGACATCCCAAACACACAATCCGGTGAGAAGTCAAGCAACATTTTAAATGTACTCATGGAATCTCAGCTTGCGTACAAGATCTCTCATGCAACAGACACATTCTTGACACTATGAAAGAGACTCTGCAAGGATAAGCAAGTCATCAAAATATGGAAAAATGTGGATAGCCTATAGCCTGCAATGAACTATAATGGAGCTAGACGTTTTGTGACCACACTTGGTGCAGTCAGTAGTGCAAATTGTAAGGCAGAGAACTAATAATGTGATCTAGACACAAAACCTAAAGAAATACCTGAAATCTGAATGAATAATGATCAAACTTGACCAGGAAACTTTAATGAATAAGAAGTGGTAACAAGTTGGGAATTGATATAATTTTGAATTTGGACACTGAGTTTAGGGAACAAAGATCTAGAACTGATCTCCAAGCAATCTTTTCTTTGGCACTAAAAAGCATCCTTAAATAAAAACCCTTTCACCACCTGGGAAGGGAGAACTGTTTCTATCGCTCCCTGGCATACCTCTCAACTGTACAGATTTTTGCAGAATGTCCAGATTCTAGATACTTTTTTGGTCCATTTTTCATAAAATTATAGTTTTCTGGCAAACTAGTGGCAAATCATTTAAGACTAAAGTTAGAAAATAATATCAGGCATTTGAGTTTCAGGCTTCATACCCTAAAATAACAGGCTTTGTATTAGCATGAATTCTCTATCAACTTTCAAGGTTCTAAGAGCAATATTTTAAAAATATCCCTATTTTGGGCCTTTGGCCCACTTTTATTTAAGGGTTTGGCTCTAAGAGGTTGAGATATATGCCCCCTGGGACAGCAGATGATGGACAGGTAGAAAGAGAGAGAAAGTTTGGACTGGAGTATGAGGAATTACCTCCTGGAAAGGAGGACTTTCCTCCCATTGCCATCTGTAACCTTGATGAAAGATCTTCAGAACCCATTTGTGTGAAGTGATCTGCTGCCAATGAGAAAGGTGTAGATTCAGACTTTCTGGATGAAAGAAGTGCATGCCAGGTTGGGAGGAGAGAACAAAGTCTCTTAAACAGTCATTCTGACTTAGTGGATTGTCCTTGTTTTTGGGAGTTTCCAGAATTATTCCTGAAATCCTTTGCAATTTTTTCTTAAACGTCTGTTTACCTGCATTTTGTTGAGACTGTTTATTTTGTTTCTTACCAAAAACTGCAAGAGAAGTTACAGAATCCCTTAGAAAATTTGGAATAGGAGGGCTGGAGAATCTTGATTTCCCTGTATCAGCTTACATCACATTTACTGATCATCTCTGCAACAGAGGGACCAAAAGTGAATCTCTACCAAAAGGAGAATTTAAAATCTCATTTTTATCATCACCTGGGAGGTTATGAGAAGCAGCCATTGCAAACCTCCTCAAAAGTACGGGTGGCCACAGCCCTTAAAGTAGTATCAGAGTCATACACACTGTATACAATGAATAGTAACTTGAATAGAAGAAATTTATTTAAAGCAGATGTTTCCTCACAAAAATCTGTAGACAAAATATTCCTCATACTTTCACAATTAGGGTAAACCTTAGCATATGAGCCTGATAATTCAAACTGCTGAAAATAAAAGGAGCAGAAGCATACATTTTGTTCCATACTTATCAGTGATCTTCCATTAGAAACAGTAGGATTGGAATTAAATAAGACATTCAACAGCCGATGGATTAACCAAAGCCATTGCTTCTGTATCAGGTTTCAGAATAATGTACAAATTCTTAAGAGTGAGGAAATTTATACATCCCATCTGCTTTTTAAGGGCAGCTGGCTTTTAGGAAAATTACAGGCAGTGACAAATGCATCATTCAAAGCTGACAGAAACGGAGGAATTCGTGAATGTTCTGCAACAGCTCACAGTATTTTTCAGAGACTGAAAATTCTCTGTGTTCACCCAGTGAACACACTGGCACATTCTGGAAATAGCCTCAGAGAAAGAGAAACCCCCACAGGGAGAATATGAAACGGAGCTCTCCTCAGAGTCCAAATCAAAAATCTGAGGAGAAAACACTGCATCTGTCCTATCATCCTCCTGTCCAGCATCAGAATCTTGAATTTCATACCAAAAGCCAGAATTAAACCCTGAGCCAGTCCCAGTAAACTCCTGTCTAAGGAAATATGAGGAGTCGTCGATACATACTTAGTTTTCTGCTTCTTTTTGGCAGGAAAAATGGGGTAAACAGTGTCATTAGTATCAGCATAAGCTTCTCTGGAGATAAGCACACCATTTTAAAAAAAAAAGTGGCAATCCTTCTCGGTTCCCTCTCCCAGGTTTCAACCAGAGTGGCTCTTCCTTGCCCCCTAAGGGGATCCCAACAGCCACAGAAAACATGGCTAACCCCCGATCCATAGTGGCTGTAGGTGAGAGAGAGATTCAGGGTAAAAGATGAGTGATCTGAGGTACAAAAAATGTCCACAGCAGAGTCACCTACCTGCAGCTGAGGCAAACTATTAGCCTGCTGTCGTGGCAAAATCTGTTTGCTTAACTTTTATATTTTGTTGCTGGAAGAAGGACCAACCATGGGGACAGAGGGTTTGTTCTGTGGTCAAGCCAAAAATACCATCTCTTTCCAAGGAAAACAAGCAGCAAATGCTGGTAAAAATAAAAAAAGACAGTAAAAGCACATTAAACACTATGCCACCCTCACAAAGTAAAATAAACATAATTTCTTCACACAAACAATGGTTTTCAGTTACTTTAAACAACTTTTAAACTGACATGAAAAAGAGTGCTTCTGTTTAAGTTGTGACAGCACATTAAAATAGTCTGCTACTTTTAAAATAACTTTCCTGAAATAAAAATATAAACAATAAACAAAATTATAAATAGAAGTCTTTTCCTTAAAGGGAAGTTTTATGCCCAGCAAAGGAACAGCACAAGCTGACCATCAATCCTCAAAATCCTCATAGAAGCATACTCTTCGGCAGAAGTAAAGATTTGAAGGGCTTGGCACTAAAATGTGTCTTAGTTAGCTCAGCTCAAGCTTTCTAATGGTCTGGGTGCATGGAAGGTGCTCTAAAGCTTTGGAAGCTGGCTGGCTGTTATATCCTTGACAGGATATAGAACTCGTACAACTAAAGCTGCTGCGTCAGTGATCAATGTGATGAACATATCTTGGCTCTCTTCAACCTTTGGTCAGCTGCCACAACAAATATTTACTGAACACATTGAAGGAAGACCTAAACATGAATGGAGGAATACTGTACTAGTAGTTACTGGGTCCTACCTGGAAATGCAGAAATCTCCTATTACTAGTATTCTTAATGTAAAGGTACATGCCTTGGAGGTCCAAAGAGCACAACAATTTATTCTGGGTAAGCATGAAAGGACTGAATACATTTGAAAGGTTTCTTTAAAAATATAGGTATTTAGGGCACTGGAAAGGGGTATGGGCCAGTGGTCCTTGGGCTTTTCTGGCACTAAAAGGAATCCAAAAAAGTAGCCTGACCCTTTCTGATCCTGTAAAGCCACTCAGATGGTTCTCTTTTGTACAGGTTTGCCAGCCTACCTTCTGGCAGCATGTTTTTGATGGGGGAAGGGAAGAATATGAGAATGTCAAGCAAGGGAAATGACTATGGATGAAACACAGTAAGAAAGAGAATATTGTATCCTCTGTATACTACTGTTAAATTCACTTTTTCAAAGTGACAAGTTTGACAAGAGGGAAAAGTGAATGGACAGACTGGTCTTAACAGCATCCAGAGTGGAAGAGTGAGGTGAAACCTCTAGGCTGCTGCTGCAGACCACCTATAGGTAGATCTCAGCAATCTTACCACTGCTGATGACCTCTTCTGCATGCATGATCTCTCTAGAAGTTGCCCTGAACATTTGAATTTCTTCTAGTCTGCTAATTCTACTGTGCAGCATGCCTGAAACGCATCTGGGATCATCCCTTTTACACTCTAATATCCTTGGAAGCGGGGGTGGCTGAAATTTAATACCAACAACAGAGAAGGTTTTACCCTCCTCATCCACATTTTTAGGTATGCCTTATGATATGCAACATTTTTTTTTCAAAACAATAAAATGTCATGTACCAAACTTGGGAGACACATGAAGGCATTGTGTGGTTCAAGGGCTCTTGAGAGAGGGTCCTTCTGCCATGAGGATTATGAGTAAAAAGGAGGGCTTCAATAGCCAAGAAAAATCCTCACAGCTGGGCAAGTCCCGGCAGTCTTGAACCTGAAAGTGATAATGATGGAACTGCAATCCCTGATATTTCACAGATTGTGGCTAAATTCAGTCTGCTAAGGATCAACACAACCATATGGATACTATATAGGTAATAGGTAACTCATCCTTAAAATACATAAGTATGCCAGAGGAAAGCTGCCTAGGTATTAATACAGTAAGAACTGGCCTTGCGCATAAGCAAACTAGGTGGCTTCCTAGGGTGCACTTTGGCCAAAGGTGCCTTTACAACTTTATCTATTTATTTTTCCCCAGTTTCTTTACATCAAGAAGAAAGTCAAAAAGACACCCCTAACCAAAAGGCACCCTATGGGGTAAAGTGCTGACTTTGTAGTCATTTCCATGTTATGGCAATGATTTAAAAAAAAAAAAAAACTCTTGCACATTGACTGGATAGCTGCACTACAGCTGGCCAATCAGTTCATGGAGCTCTTCACTCCTTACCTTTATACAGCAGCTATGACCGTGCATATGGCAAGTTTGGTCGATATAGGAGCAATTTTTTTTTTATCCTAGCAGGCAAATGGATAAATATAGTGAAGGCATTTGTAGGGTAGATTAGCTAGTAGTCTTTTTGCCCTGCAAATGTGTCCAATGCCCCTAGGTTGTTCCTCTCAGTGGTCTCTGACTTGCAGTACATCTCTGGAACTGTTTTAAGTTTCTGCCCTGTCCTGTCCATCTATGATTTTGTTCTAGCAAATTGCAGAGGATTACAGTGCTTCAATAATGCCAAACATAATGTGTCCCTGAATTTATTTTCCTCAACTACTTTGGCATGGTAACAAATTCTCTTTCTGTGAGAATTTTTTTTTTTTTTTTTTTTTTTTTTAAGAGTTGTACATGTGGAATGCACACAGACAAATTGCATATATGTGATGAGGTTGTCCTGGGAAGAAAATGACCAACTACTGTTTATTCTTTAGTCTGGCTTTAATGTGACTTATCTAAGACAACACAGAATACCTTACGGGATTGTTAGAAAAATATGTATTAATGTGTGTATTAGTAATATGCTTAGTGCATTCAGAGCCTAAAAGAGTTAACACATTTATTCTATTTCATACTGCATAAATCTGTACAAACTGCAGTTGCTTTTGGACCTTGTACTGTCAGCTAAATCTTGCTTGTGCCTTGGAAATTTACTGAGAAGCAGATGATTTCTGCTTGCGTTAGGAAAATAATGAATAGAACAATACTGCTTATATGAAACTTAGACAAGAGGTTCCGCTGTGCCATGAGAATATACACAGCTGTAGAAGTAACAGATAATTAGGACAAAGCCTGCTTTGAAAATATGAACTGCAATCAGCATTTGCTTGTATCTGTATTAGAAAAGTACCTTGAAAAGTAACAGTGTACAATAGACGCTTGTAAATGAAGTACTGGTCACAGAGGCAAGGTTGTTTTTCTAAAAAGTTTCTCACAAATCTAGTCATGTCAGCAGAAAATCTGAAGTAACACCTGCTGTAGAACAATGCTTAAAGTTGTGTTTGATTACGTCAGCTTAGAAGGCCATGTCTTGTAAAACAGTATAAGAATGAACATACTTCCTGTTAGTAGTTAGACAAATCCTTGTATTTGCATGTTTTTGTCTCCTTGCTGCAAGTAAATTAAAGTGCCTTAACTGAACCTTACGTGTATTGGTCTTTGAAGTTTTTTCCTTTAACAGATTGGTCCTTCGGACCGGAAACCTTCACTTCGCCTCGGATCAGACAGGCCAGGTGGCTTGAAACTGTATGGGGAAGAAACCACATCGGATCTTCTTATTTGAAAAGTCCTCCGACTGAATTGTCATACAAAAGAGGCCAGCCACTTTCTGATCTGCGACTGAAGGACGGGTTTACTCTAACCAGGTGATCAATCATGAAGGCTCAGGTAAGGTGAATCTACCTTCTTTTCTGTTTTAGATCAGGGACTAGATCTGTATTTACTCTGTTAGAGACTTTGTTTATAAGTCAGGGACAGAAAGATTACTGTCTTGTCATAGATCAGGGAAACAGAGCAGGTAGGCAGTCATTCTGAAGAGACTATAAAAATACCCATGGTACCACGTAAAAATAAGGTGTTACGTAATGATTAAAAGGGTAGAACAAAATGGGTAATAATTGTACAAAAAGGTCCCAAAATCCACCATTAACTGAAGACACGAAATACATGCAGTCACAGCGTGCTGATGATATTAAATATTACTCGAAATGGGTTAATAAATATGAATTTGATGGTAAACTAGAAAAATCCTCACTTGTCAAACAGCTTAAAACCGATTCTAAAGGTCGGGTAAAAAAGCAACGTCAATAAGGAATTCCTCAGGCACACAGGTGGATTGAGGAAGTAAACCGAAGGGAACAAAAGAATAATAATTCAAAGGCAATGTTTTTAGATAAGGAGGACAATAATTCAGTAACAGCATCAGCCTCTCCGCCTCCCTTACCAGAATATGAGGAAAGTAAACAAGTTAGTCCACCCCTGCGATATCCTGCTGTCACTATGAGTAGAGACACTACAAAAGCGAAACTGTTTGTTAGAGATCCCGTCGAGACCAGGTCTCAAACACGGGCAGGAAAATCAAAAGGGGACCTTGAGTTATATGAAATGGGTAGAAATTCACAATATATGAGTGAAGAAGAAATATGCCCACTTATAGAAGTGCCTAATCCTCAGGCAGGGCAAGAAAGTCAGGACCCAACTATTCTAGTGTATAGACCTTGGACTCCGGAAGACATCCGGAAAGACACTGAGGGAATTCCCCATCCACAAGTTAATTTTAGAAAGTTTTTAGAAGATTTGCAAGGAATGAGGCTGAGTTATAATTTAAACGGAGAAGAGGTAGAAAAAGTAGTCAGACAAATTGTGGGACCAGATTGGCACATGATTAGTGGCGACTGGAATCCCAGTGATATTGCGCTCAGGCCCCTCCCACATAGCAGCGCAGAGTTCGACAACAGAGTAAAAGGTCTTACAGACCGAATCTCTGAGAAATGGAAGCCTAGGGCAGACTGGACTTGCATTAATCAATGCATCCAACAGGAAGGTGAAGCTATTGACCGATATTATGCCAGACTATTAGAATGTTTTAATAACCATTGTGGAATGCAGGTTCCTGAAGATCAGACACACGATTCCACATATGAGCATCAGTTAAAGAATGCATTTTTGAAAGGGAGTATTGCATCCATAAGCAGTTCTATTACAAAACACATGGTAGATCATCGTACAAGCAGGTTACAGTCATTGCTTGAATATGCTAGGCATGCCAAAAGGCATTTTAATAGCAAAAAGAAAAAGAAAGCCCAAGTATTTTCTGTAGAAGATGGAGCAGAAGTATATGTAGTATAGTCTGAGGGCAAGAAAAATGCCCAGGGAAACAATCTGATCAACGATCAGAGGACTTTGAAGGGTGAAAGAAAAGGGGCGAATGTTTTAAATGCGGTAAGAAAGGACACTTGGCAAGGGATTGCAAGAAAAATAAGAAGGCAACCACGGAGGATAAGGAGGGTGAGGACTGACTATATGATAGTCAGGAATCACTAGAAGGGAATAGCAGAGAAGGGACAAATGAGTATGTGATAGAGGGAGTCAGGGAGTAGAGAATGTGACAGAAGACATAGAGGAAGTGCAAGAAGTCATGGATAGTGAAGAAAATGAAATATTGGATTTGGCTTTATTGAGCTTAGAGCTCTATTTAGCAGACACAAAACCAGAAGTCACACTCCTGGTAGAAGAGAGGGAAGGCACATTTTTGTGTGACTCAGGGGCCTCACGGACCCTGGTACATCCCTCCAAACTGCCAGAGAACTCAGTCTTACCTGATTACATATTAGTGAAAGCAGCTAATGGACAGCTGTATCGGGAGCCCCTATCCCATAATATTGTGATAACTGATCCTGTTTCAGGATTGACCAGAAAAGCAAAATTGTTGTTTCTGCAAAATGCCCAGTAAACTTCTTGGGCAGAGACCTTATGCAGCTATTTGGTGTAGCAATAGTTCCGACTATGCAGGGTATGGAAGCACAGCGACAAATTGATACCTTTGCAGTGCAATCGGAGGGTGGAATGTTTTATTGGTACAGCCAGGACTTTGTTACGACTGGTCCAGGGGCAGTGACCGAGGAGTTGATGAACGTAGCCATCAGCAAGTTCCCCTCCCTTGACACTGATAAACAGCATTTGTTGCACTGTACTCTATTATTGTAATACACCAGGACCTTATAAGGAGTATGAGCAAGAATTGTTTAGAAATCGTGCAAACAGATTGGTATTACGTAATCTGTACTGGGACACAGAAGGGAACAGTGTTGTCAGCTGTTCATTGCCCCAGGAGTTCTTTGCACTCTATAAATCTAATCGATTACCACATGTTAGCTTAACTAAGGACAAGAATGTGAAATGGGTAGACTTTGGAGAAAAAGTCACGAGATGGGAAAAACAAACAGAGTTAGAACTGTCAGAACAAGGAATACAAGTGAAGAAGCTGAATTCGATAACCCAGACCCACCCAGCTGTACACTTGCAGTCTAGCAAGGACAGCTGTTTAGCACTCCTAATGAAGGAGGAAGAGAATGCCTTACAGAATATACCAGAAACTCTCTGGTCAACAGGAAAATCAGATGTAGGACTTATTTGTTCAGCGGGACCAGTTACTATTACGCCAAAGTCAGCATTTAGACCACAAAAAAGACAGTATCCCTTAAGAAAAGATGCAGAGGTAGGAATCAAACCTATTATAGCAGCTTTACATAAGGAAGGGGTGCTGGTGGAATCACCTGATTCACCATGTAACACACCCTTATTTCCTGTTAAGAAAGCGAACGGGAAGTGGCGTATGGCCCAAGATTTACAAGCTGTAAATGACGCAGTAATACCAAGGGCACCTACGGTGCCAGACCCACACACCCTGTTGAATGATTTAAAACCTCAACAGAAATATTTTTCTGTGGTAGACATCAGCAATGCGTTCTTCTCAATACCAATACACCCTGACAGCCAGTATTGGTTTGCATTCACATTTCAAGGGAAAAGGTATACATATACGCAACTACCACAGGGGTATTGTGAAAGTCCAACAATATTCTCACAAGAAATAGCAAGCAACTTGGCGGGGTTTACCCCACCGAGAGGTAGTCAGATTTTGCTTTATGTTGATGATATCCTGCTGACGTCCCCCACCCAGCAAGATTTAAAGACACTATAGCGCTACTACAATTTTTAGCCGCTGAAGGACAAAGTAAACAGAAATAAACTGCAGCTTTGGAAAAAACAAGTTAAATACCTAGGATATGTAATATCCAAGGTGGGTAGAACATTAGATGAGGACAGAAAAATAGCGATTTTACAAACACCAAAACCCACTACCAAGAAGGAAATGTCCTTCCTGAGTACGACTAATTTTTGTCAGAGTTGGATTCCAAACTATGCCTTGGAATCTGCACCACTGACTAACCTGATTTATAAAAAGACTACGGCAGCACAGGATTTGTTACAATGGGCATCAGAAGCAGAATCTGCCTTCTGCAAACTGAAACAGTTAATAGCGTCCTCACTAGTTGGATTACCAAACTATCATAAACGTTTTTTCCAAACTGTAGATTGTAAGCAAGGTTATATGACATCAGTGTTAACACAACAGCATGGGGACAAGCAATGCCCTGTTGCTTATTATTCATCACAACTGGACTCAGTGGCACGGTCTTTACCTCACTGTGTACAAGCAGTAGTTGCAGCTGCAATGGCAGTACAGGCTTCAGCCTCAGTAGTGTTGTTCCACCCTCTCACATTGAGAGTACCTCATGCAGTCGCGATTATTTTACTACAAGAAAAGGTAGCATATCTTTCCCCTGCTAGGCATCTTTCCTGTAGGACTACATTGTTGAGCCAACCTCACATGACAATTGAACGATGTACAACTTTGAACCCTTCTACCTTGCTCCCAACCCCTGCGGATGGCACACCACACAGCTGCCTGCAGGTGATTGAGCAAAAGACACTGCCTAGAAAAGATCTTACGGATGTTCCCTTGGATGATGCCGGGGTGACATACTACGTGGACGGCTCATGCAAAAGGGGTCCAGCAGGACAGAACCTAGTAGGATATGCAGTAGTTTCTGACACAGACATTATAGAAGCGAAATCTTTGCCACACAGTTTATCTGCACAGGCAGCAGAATTGATTGCCTTGACACGGGCATGTACCTTAGCAAAGGGTAAATGTGTGAACATTTTTACTGACAGCCAGTACGCTTTTTCTACTGTACATGTTTTTGCGCAACAATGGAAAAAATCGAGGAATGATAATATCTACTGGCAAACCGATTAATCATGCACAGTTTATTTTAGATCTTTTAGAATCTATTCAGCTACCTCAGAAAGTAGCTATTTGTAAATGCACAGCTCATACCAAGCAACAGGATAGTATTTCAAAAGGTAATGTGAGAGCTGATAGCAGCTTCAGAAGCATTTCTTTTGAATGAGGAATTACAACCCTCTGAGATTTTAGACTTAGAAATGTTAAAAACAATGCAGACACTTGCTACAAAAGCTGAAAAACAAAGATGGGTAAAACGAGGAGCAATTCTTGAAAAGGGGCTGTACATCTCTAAAGAAAGGAAACCGATATTGCCATCTAATTTGTTTAGATATGCAGCTTTGTTGAGCCATGGGCAGAGCCATGTCTCAACAGGGGGGATGGTACAGCTGGTGAACCAAGTGTTCACGACATATGGCTTCTCAAATTACTCAAAAATTCTGTTCGTTATGTCACACCTGTAATAAACATCATGCACAAGGGGCGTTAAAGCCCAAGCAAGGGAGTTTCCCTACACCACCATATCCGTTTCATACTATCTGTATGGATTTCATACAGTTGAATGTGAAAATAAGAAGTATTGTCTTGTCATTGTAGATATGTTTTCCAGATGGGTGGAAGCCTTTCAGACTAAAAATCCAGACGCTACAACGGTAGCCAAAGTCCTTGTCAAAGAAATCATCCCTAGATTCGGCATTCCGGAAAGGATCTACAGTGACAATGGCACGCACTTCGTGAATCAGACCATACAACAGCTAAGTAAATATTTCGGAATTTCTTTAAAGAATCATTGTGCGTATCACCCTCAATCAGCAGGCCTAGTAGAGAGGCATAATGGGATTTTAAAAAGTAAGCTAAGACGTTAATATCAGAAACACAGAGAAATTGGGTGTGCTGTCTGCCCCTGGCACTGTTGAGCATGAGAACTATTCCGAATGCAAAAGGATCGACTCCTTTTGAAAAGCTCTTTGGAAGGGCTTATTATATACCTCAGTGGAAATCTCTCATGCCCGCAGACCAGGAAGCTGATGGTACATTAGCAGAGTATATGTGTAAGTTATTAAATTCTAAACATTTGTTGCAGTTAAAATTCTGTTTCAGATAATGAACGAACCAGACAGTCAGAAGTGGCAGTGCCCCCTGGAACTTGGATTTGGCTGAAGGTGGTCAAAAAGAAAGATTGGGCATCTCCAAAGTGGGAAGGTCCATATCAAGTGCTTTTGTCAACACCCACTGCAGTCAAGATCGTGGAGCGTGCCTCTTGGATCCACCTGACCACTATATTAGTTAAAGACTTTGAACTAGACAAAAATCTTGTCACATGCCAAGAGTAAAAATGACAAGAGTCCAGAAGAAACAGGAATGCAGAACAACCCTTTTCTCAGACGTATTGCATAATCATCCTGTTAACTGTACTAGCGACAATAATCTTTTTGCTGTGGCCTTTTCTTTTCCCAGCCACACAGACTGAAGTGAATAAATGTGAAGGGTTACTCATAAACTGGCATCCAAACTTTAACACTTACCAGGCAATTAAATATGTGTATGCTGAGACTTTCAATGTTTCAAATTGCTGGATTTGCACAGCTTTGTCGACAGCATATGGGGGGTTATTAATGACTGCAGTCCCCCTAGGGGTCAATGAGACCTGGGAGAACTTGATTTAAGATACCTCACCCATTACAGCACAAGATAAAATAGCACTGCACTTGTCTGTTCCACAAAAGGGAATGGTGTGTTTTTATAAAAATGATACTGTTCAGGTGGGTTGGAGCAATTGCAATGTGACTGTTCCTTATAGATGTTATACTAAAGGAAACAAAGTAGATCTTTATTGTAATACAAACTAGGATTCATTTCTTGGATTGATGCACAAAACACTTGATGAAGTAAAACATAATTCTGTTCTTTATAAACAGCTGTCTATAATTGATAGAAAAATGTTTCATGCAGGGTGAGTGTACATTCATAGCAAGGTTACTACTAAAGTAGAGGATTGTTATTTTGTGTGTGGCAGAAAGGCATACAAATGGTTACCTGAGAATTGGTCCGGCAGTTGTTTTTTGGGTTACCTGGTTCCGGCCATACGACACACTGCAGTTTTGCCTCATGGGAAAATTCAAAATGTCCGAGAGGTCGTCAAGAAACCTGAGAATCCTGTGGGACGAATCGATGTGCATTGGAAAGACCATCACTCTCTAGGCAAAGGACTGACACACACATAGACATGTGTGATAGCGTTATATCGTGGGCAGGCATATTACCAGCATATGGAGCAGTGAAATCGATCTGGGAGCTGAGAAAACTGTTGAAACTTCTCGAAGTAATGAGCAACGCAACTTTTTCTCCTCTCGAATTGGTGACTGATGAACTGGATGCTATGAGAACTGTAGTGCTCCAAAACGCATGGCTCTCTACTTCACCCTAGTGGCGAGAGGTGGTACGTGCGCTCTAATCCAAGAAGAATGCTGTTCGTATATTCCTGACCATAAACACGAGATAGACAATCATCTTGAGGTGATTCAGCAAGTGTCGGCCATGATTAAACCAGGCCCAAACCCACTTACGGACTTTTTCCAGAAATGGTTTGGGGGGTGGGGTACCATCCTAATGAATATCCCGATTGCCATTTGTGTAGGTATGCTCCTACTGGGAGTATGCGTTTGTTGTGGTATCCCCTGCATGAAAAGACTGATTAAAGACCTTATAGACATGTCAGTTTCTGAAACCTTATATCAAAGTACTGAGTTTGAAGAACTGTTAAAAGACTGAAAATGCTTTCATAAGTTTAAACTGAATGACTCTCTTAACTGCAAATCCTGAGTGGAAGAGGTTAGGAGAAGAAAAACTGTTTATGCTTATTTTGAAAGCAGAATAAAAGTATTAATGGGGGGAAATGTTAGAAAAAATATGTATTAATGTGTGTATTAGTAATATGCTTAGTGCATTCAGAGCCTAAAAGAGTTAATGCATTTATTCTATTTCATACTGCATAAATCTTGTAGTTGCTTTTTGACCTTGTACCGTCAGCTAAATCTTGCTTGTGCCTTGGAAATTTACTGAGAAGCAGATGATTTCTGCTTGCGTTAGGAAAATAATGAATAGAATAATACTGCTTATATGAAACTTAGACAAGAAGTTCCGCTGTGCCATGAGAACATACACAGCTGTAGAAGTAACAGATAATTAGGACAAAGCCTGCTTGAAAATATGAACTGCAATCAGCATTTGCTTGCATCTGTATTAGAAAAGTACCTTGAAAAGTAACAGTGTACAATAGACGCTTGTAAATGAAGTACTGGTCACCAAGGCCAGGTTGTTTTTCTAAAAAGTTCCTCACAAATCTAGTCATGTCAGCAGAAAATCTGAAGTAACACCTGCTGTAGAACAATGCTTAAAGTTGTGTTTGATTACGTCAGCTTAGAAGGCCATGTCTTGTAAAACAGTATGAGAATGAACATACTTCCTGTTAGTAGTTAGACAAATCCTTGTATTTGCATGTTTTTGTCTCCTTGCTGCAAGTAAATTAAAGTGTCTTAACTGAACCTTACGTGTATTGGTCTTTGAATTTGTTTCCTTTGACAGTGATCAAGGTTGAAATTCATTACATGACCATCATTTATTTATCCCAATCAGATGTCTGCAGTGCACAGAGAAGTGGCTTTAATTGCTAGGTGGAGTAAGCGTGTTCTAAAGATTAAATTAAATGACCCTTTTGTCATTTGCTCAATTTAAAGAATCCCTAATTTGGCTTTACAACAATATGCATTTGTTTGAAGCAATGTAGAATGCTTTATTGCTGTGATCATTATTTATTTATTTAATATATATGCATTTATTTATTTATTAACATCCCATAACTGGGGAAAGTCTGACTAGGTACGTGCACATTTTCAGTAAAGCTCCAAAGTATTAGAAACACATTTTAAGAACAATTTTATGATCTTCAAAATTTGAAGAGAACATCTACAGCTTAAATAAATGATACCAAATTAGAAATAATATGACATTGGTTAAAATAGATATAACTTTTATGACACTGACTTAATATTTAGAGAAATTTTAGACAGTTAAGAGAAATTAAAGGTATGTAATATAATACAACAGAATTACAATATGAAGAGAGAAAAGAAAAGCAGGGCTATGGCAAATTTAGATAGATCGGGGGGAGAGAAACTTAAGTTAGGAAGTGCTGAAGGAGGATTAAGGAAATATAAGGTTTGAAAAGGCTCTAGTTTATCCTGGGGATGAGCAAGAGGAGAGAGAGATTTTGGCTAGGAAGTCTTTCAGAACGGTTTAAAGGACTGAAGGGAGGGCACTGACCTGATGGATACAGGTAAGAAGTTCCAGTCCTTAGTAACATGGTACGAGTACAGATGATGTCCAGCATATCCGATAGGTTTGTGGACAGAGAAAGGTCTTTGGCCATGTATTAATGTAATAATGACTGGGTGGGAACATGGTTATACAGAATGGTATTTAGTGCCAGACAAGCAGATCAATGCTGGACAATTTTCTAGATGGTAAAAAGTTGTATGTATGTAATGGTGTACTTCTCACCAATTTAGGCTTTTTAGTACTATACAGTGGTGGGTTCTAAAAGAGGTATTTGCAGCAAATTTAGCCACTTTATTATAGCATTGTTCAAGTTTTTCTTTTTGTAATACATGGAGGTTAGGAAGGATGGGAGCACCATAAAGTAGTGACGGGAGAAGACAAGTACTGGCAAGTGTGATTTTAGTTAAGTTTTTGGCTCTATAAAGCATCCCTAGGTTTTGGTAAGTTTTTTATGCAATTTTATATATGCAGGTCAAATTTAAGATCAACATCTGCTATCATCTCTAAAAAATTTGCTATGATAAGCGACTTCAATAGTTGTATTACTAAGAGAGGATTTTAAATGTATTTTTTTCATGAGAGAGGGATTTGGGGAAAAATAGTAGTATGTGTTTTTGGGGAGGGGAGTATGAGCATGAATTGTGAGTTACAAAGCCATGTTTCAGTGGCTATTACAACGTCTGGAGTAAATTTTTGTCTGATGTGACTAAGAATGTCGAGTTATCTGCGTATTGTATTAGGGAGGCCTGTTGTGTGGGTGTGTGTAGGGTGTTGGTGACTGTTAAAGAAGGGACCAAGGAGAGTGCCTTGTGGCACACCAATAGTGACAGAGGTATGGAGAGAGGGTGGAGTGCCATTTTACTGACTGATACCTATTAAACAAGTAACAGACCTAATGATGACATCTGAAGTAAAGGTTTGCTGTGATAAACTGTGTGGAAGGCTTTAGGCAGGTCCGTTTAGACATAAGGAGGAGACTAGTCTGCCATTCTCTCTAGCTTTACTGACATTATCTACAAAGGTACACAGGTCTATAAATGAAAGCAGTAAAGCGGATACAACTGATAGATATAGAGGTTGTGGCTCCAAGTGACTTACCCCTGCTTCTGTTTAATTACTGTTAAAAAGTAGTTTCTAATCTGGCATGGAGGAAACAGTGTTAAAAAAGAAGTTATGTACTCACCATAACGTTCCATGTGAGTTGTTTATCTCGCCTTCATTCTTACTGATGGGTTCAGAGCCGATCCTCAGCTCTGACTTGGCCAACTGCCAAAGCCTGAGGTCTTCAACCAGCTCGAGGCCAACTCCCTATCCCATGATGCACCTTGTGCTTCCCTCAGATCTTGTTTGCTGCCAACAGGCTACATACCACTACTTATATGCTAAGATTAGAAACTGGATAAGCGACATTAAAAACCATGACATAAATGAATTGTCAGTCCTCAAGAAACCTGGATAGGGGTTGGAGGGTGGGAAGCAAGAATGAAGGCAAGATGAACAACTCACATGGAACATTATGTTGAGTACATAACTTCATGTGAAGTTGTTCTATCTCGCCGTTCATTCTTACTGATGGGTAGCGTCCCAAGCACCATCTTTTTCGGGTGGCTCACAGGAGAATGTTCTTCAAGACAGTGAAACCAAAGAAAGCCCTGTCCCTGGAGGCCTTGTCTACTTTGTAAAGAGTGATGAAGGTATGAGGCCTTGACCACGTAGCTGCTGCACAAATAGTACCTAATGATTATTTAGCCATAAGACTGGAAATCCAAGACTGGAAAAAACTCCCTTTATCAGCCTCAACAAAATGTTGAGATCCCTCATCAAATTTTCTAAAGCTAGCTATGAAAACAGAACTGCAGCAGATAGAAAAGACAACCAGGCCTTCTATATTTACGTAAAGAACCTCCATGGCAATACCCAGATTTGCTCTGAGCTACTGCACAATGGTACCTCCTATACCGAGCCAACAGATATTGCCAATATACTGGCCAACATTCAATGCCAACTTTACCCCCCCAAAATGGACCAATCACAATACCAGTAGATTGCGAGGCACCCAGTATTACTGCTGCACAGGTTAAAACAGCACTGTCCAAGGCCAAGGATACAGCTTCCATGGGACCTGTAATGTCCATGGCTGTGTTCAACATGAACTACACAGTGAACTGGCACCTCACCTTTGTGCCCTGTTCAATCACAACCTCACCTCAGGCTTTGTCCCTACCGAATGGCACTGCTACAGTCATCCCTCTCCACAAAGGAGGAGTGACTATAGACGACCCTGGGAACTATCGCCCCATTAGCCTGACAAGTCTGATATGCAAAACTATGGAATACATCATCATGGACCTAATAAGGATATAGGGAATCTCCAAACTCTGGATCCCACACAGTTTGGCTTTGTGAAGAGTAGATCATGCCTGCTCAACTTGGTCGACTTCTTTGAGTCAGTCACCAGAGCTGTGGATGGAGACAACCCGATTCATACAGCCTACCTTGATTTGGCTTTGATACCATTCCACTCTCGGGAATCATAGAAAAACTCACTAAGCTAGACATCAACCCCTATATCACTAGGTGGGTTGCAAACTGGCTCACAGATAGAACCCACAGTGTGAAAGCCGACTTCAAGTCAGACTGCCAACTAGTCACGAGTTGAGTCCCACAGGGATCAGTCCTGGGTCCTCTCCTTTTGTTATCTACTTCTCAGAAGTCCAGTCCAACACGAAGGGACTCTGGCTGACAAAGTTCGCAGATGATTGCAAGTTGGGAGCCATTACCAACTCCCCAAATGAAGCAAAGCAGATCCACAACCTGGAAGCTGGCTCTGGAAGCCCAAAATGAAAAGTTGATGAAATGCTGATATTCCTTCTTCCGCAAGGCAGAAAATGAAAGGCTGCAACTTACATAAAACTTTCTTGCTTTAATAACAAACAAAAATCTCCTCAAGCGCTTTCGCTCAGCCTGGTGCTGAGCTTTTTCAAGATACAATAAAATCAAGCTGGTTGTTCTTTATATACATAGTCAAAGCTTGACCAATAATTCAATTAGTAAAAAAGAAGGTCTAATTAACCCTTCAAATTACTTGCTGGTACAAAACCTGCTTGCAGGCAAACCATTACTAAGCACAACTCACTGCAATGTCCAACAAAGTATATGCATAAACTTAATAATCAATTGTTGGTGTACACACAGATTGCCATAAAAATATACAGTGTTAAAAATATGCAATATTAAAACTATGCAATGTTAAAACAATATTCAAAAGCCAATACTATACACATACTAGTATGTTAAAAATGTTTAAATGTGCTGTTTATTCAGCAAAATTTTTATTTCTGTATGTAAACCCTGAAGACACTGGAAAACCGAAAATTCATAATTTAGCCTTCCTTAATCTCAGGACGCTGCTGATGCTGCAAGCGTCATTGAGCCCTGGTCACCTTCCTGCATCTAGTCTTAGCTGCCATAGTAACTCTTTGTATTCTAAAAGAGACCCCCCCCCCCCCCCTTTCATCCAACCTTAGCTGTTCTAAAATAATGAATTTAATTTCCATGTTGGGACAAAAAAGGGAATGTCTATAAAAAGTATTAGTTTCCTTTTTCTTAATTATATCATACTGATGCTCATAAATACGTCTCCTGAGGGTTCTTTCAGTCTTTCCTATGTAGAAACTTTTACATCTAGTACATAAACCTAAATAAACAATAAATTTGGCATTGCAATTATAATGGCCCCTTGGTTGATATAAGAATTTTCTTGATGGTAAATATAACCTATGTCCATTGAATATAGCCGGGCATTGCTTGCACATTCCACATTTGTATGTGCCTTCTTTTTTTTATTATCATTACTTGGCATTGGTTTGTTCTGATTCATCTCTAGCATTTCTTTTAAATTGGTACCCCTACGTCTAATGAATCTAGGAAACTCTGGAATCATATTACCCAACCTATCGTCCAGTCTTAGGATCGGCCAGTATCTCTTTACACTGTTTTCCACAACCTCATAATCAATACTAAAAGTATGGATGTATCCTTTTTGTTCCTTATTCTGCAGGCTACTGCCCACTTGGCATACTGATGTGCCCGTAGTGTCTAGGAGAGGTGGATATTTTGTTTCACTGCACCTAATAATCTCTGTCGCTAGCTCTTCAACAAGAAGGCTAGGATACCCTCTTTCAAAGAATCTTTCTTTTAGGAACCTAATTTCCTCCATAAACACCTGCTTTGTGTTGCACATTCTGGAGGCATGGATAAAGTGCCCCTTGACTATGCCTCTTTTTTGATATTCAGGGTGGTTACTTTTAAAATGCAAAAAAGCATTTGAATAGGTGGGCTTCCTAAACACACTTGATATGAACCTATTGTTAACTTTATCTTTAACCAAGTGCACATCCAAATAAATCAAGCTGTCAAAACTCAATGAGTGTGTAAAGGTTAGAAAAGTAGTGCTGTTGATGTAATGAAAAAATTCCTCCATATTTGCCCTAGTACCACTCCATACAAGACAAATGTCGTCAGGAAATCTGACATAATGCTTGATGTACTGTGCCCACTCTGTGCCAAAAATGTACGTGTTTTCCCATTTATGCAACACTATGTTTGCATAAACTGTGGCACAGGCCACCCCCATTGCAACACCTGATTTTTGCCTGTAGAAATGACTGTTGAAACAAATGAAATTATTTTCCAGGATTAGTTCTATTAACTCCACCAACAAGTTTGTGGTGTTGGAAGTAAGTTTCGCCTCTTTAACTAAAACATCACTAAACCATTTCAGTCCTGTAGAATGAGGTATACTGGGGAACAGTTGAACAATGTCTATAGTTACCAGCAATAGATCCGGATGGTATGCTAGGGATTGCAGACCCCTAAGAAAATCCCAAGAATCCCTGCAGATGTACTTCAAAGAAGCAGCAAATTGCTTCAAAGTGTGATCTATAACTCCCCAAATGATGCTGACATCCTACAGAAAGGCCTCACTGAGACCAACGACTGGTGTCAGAACCATGACCTGAAGCTCAATGCCAAAAAAATGTGTCGTCATCCCCTTTGAGAAAAACCCAGTTCCCATGAACTACCACGTCGATGTTAGTCCACTGAAAACAGAAGGCATTATAAGAGGTCCGGGAACACAGGCTGACAGCAACCTCTCTTTTGACCACCACACTGCCACTGTGGTCAGAAAGTCCTTCTATGTGGCACATCTCATTACTAAGGGTTTTGCATCCAGGAAGAAAGAGGTCATTGTCTCCCTCTACTCTTCCCTCATTAGGCCAGTCTTCAAGTACAATGCCCCATTTGGCATGCACCGCACTAGACACCTGCAACAACTGGAGAGGCCGCAAAAGTACCTCACAAAGAGGTTCCTAGGCCTTAAACACTTGTCCTATAAGGACAGACTCAAAAAACTCCAATGTCTCATATCGCCTACTTAGAGGCGATCTCTGCTTGACTTATAAAGACATGTCTGACCCAGCTCTGTTAGAAATGCTACATCTAAAGAAATCCCAATCCTTCCGCACTACACGCTCTAGAGACCTCAACCTCATCACCACAATCAACAGAACGTGCTGGAGGGACAGGTTCATAACCCACAAATTGCCCATGCTATGGAATAGACTTCCCATATCTGTCAAACAGAGCACCTCACTGGCCCTCTTCAAGAGGAAACTTGATAAGTGGATAGGGAATAGAAAATTCAACATGGGGATCACTCCACTGGCTCTACTCGACAGAGGCACTGGAAACTAAGGTCAGGAGGCATGATGCCAGGGTAATCCTATGGGCTAGGCTTGTAAAGGCTCCAGGTCCATTAGCCTAGTACACACCTATGAACCTAAAGGCTGTGAGACAGCTCTAGTAGAGTGGGCCTTTATCTTCTGTTGTAACGGTGTATTCACTGAACTGTAAGTGAAGGAAATACAATCTGATAACCATTTTGATAAAGTGGTTTTCGCCACTGGAGTGCTTTTTTAGACTCTGAGGAGACAAAGAGCTGACCTGTTTTCCTGAAATGTTTGGTCCTGTCTAAACAGAATGAAAGTTGTCTGTGAACATCAAGCTTATGCAGCATATGTTACATCTTATTAGTGTATTTAGGGAAAAATACGGGCAATTCAATAGATTGGTTGAGATTTGTTTCGGAGCAAACTTTAGGTAAAAATAATGGATTAGTTCTGAGTGAGATTGTCATTATGGAAAATCAAATAAGGGGGTTTAATGGACAATGCCTGTAACTCTGAAACCCTCCGAGGAGAAGTAATAGCCATTAAATATATGGTTTTCCATGATAGATATTTCAAGTCACAAGATGAGGCTGGTTCGAAAGGGGGTAGGATTATTCGAGAAAGAACACATTTAGATTACATGGCATAGCTGGTGCTATGATGGGTGATCTCAAATAAATAGTACCTTTGAGAAAGGCTTTGGAGAGTCTATGTGACATGATTTTAGACCCCTGATCACCAAGATGACAGTTAGAAATTGCTCCCAGTTAAACTCTAATGGTTGCTGCCACAGCCCCTTCATTGAAATGTTTAGTCAAAAACTCCAGGATAGATTAAATTGGAGCCAAGTACAGGTCAATATTGTTCTGAAACGCCCATATAGAAAACCTTTTCCATTTACTCAGATAGGACTTCCAGGTAGACGATTTATGACAGGATGTTAAAATATGCTAAGCCGCAGCTGAGAGGTTGTGAATCCTAGCTATGTTGGGAATTGGATCAGCCAAGCTGTCAGTTTGGAGGACTGAAGAGAAGGATTGACAGCCCCTGATGAATGAGTCAGGAGATCTGGCACTGGGTCCAGAATCCAAGGTTCTTCCAATAGATGAGGCTGGAGGAAGGGGGAAAATTTGATGAGGCCAGTAAGGGGCTATTAGAATGACCGTCCTTCCTAGAGCCTTGGCTTTCTGTAAAACTTTGGGTATCAGAGGGAAAGGAGGGAAGGCATAAAGGAGACCCAGGAGCCAATTGTGTACAAGTACATCCTTTGGAGCATCCACCAGAGGGGAGGATTAGGGCAAAGTAGCTGCTGCATTTCGTGTTTGCTGGAGTTGCAAAGAGATCGCAGCAAGGCTGACCCATCTGTGGAATATCCTTTCCGCTACTTCTTCCTTTAGGGACCACTCATGAGGCAATAGAATTGCCCTTCTTAGTCTGTCTGCTGGATCACCCCAGGATGTGCGTTGCTATCAGAAAGCGCTGGGTGGAAGTTGCCCATTGCCATACTCTCAGGGCCTCCCGACACAGGGGATAAGATCTGGTTTCTCCTTGTTTGTTTATGTACCAGACCACAGATATATGGTCTGTCTGAATTGCAATAGTTCCCAGAGGGAGAGAGTCTTGAAAGGACTGCAAAGCTAGACGTATTGCTCTCATCTCCAGGACACTGATATGCAGATGAGCCTCGTATCTCTTCCACGTGCCTTGGGCTGTTCTTCCCTGATAATGCTCCCCCACCCTATCTGGGAGGCATCCGTGGTCATCGTGGCTATGGGAGTGAATAAAACAAAGGGACGACCTAGAGTTACTTGGGGAGATAAAAAACTAAATAAACTTTCCACAAACTTGCGAACCAAAGGAGAGAAGCTTCCGACCAGAGAAAACCAGGCTCGTAGTTTTATAAAAAACAATTCTTGAGTTTATTCAGTAAAATACAGAGATGCAAAGTTAAAAATCCACAGGTAGCATTAAGCGCTTTTCGTCATCCTAGGTAGGGTGACTTCTTCAGATGAAATGTAAATAGCAGCCTCCAGCTTATATAATACACACTATTCCATAAATCAAATAATTAAAACTCAATTAGTTTAATTGCTTCTATTACTAATTAAGCAATCTGCCCTTGAAATTTAAAAGGGCGATCCTACTTATCAGCTTCTAAAAAGTACGTGTATAGCTCTTAGCAGGGACTGTAGTTTTTTATCGTTCCTGCCCTGTTCTGAAATTTGTAGGATTTGTACATAAAAATAGAAAGCCCAAAATGTGGACTTTGTTAGGTCTAACCTTATGTATTGACCTTAAAATAAAAGTTAAACTATCTTTGTTACTTTATAGTAATTTTAATAGAAAATCTCCCCAAAGAGAAGATGAGGTATTCCTTTTCACCTTCTGAGTATTATGTATTTAATTGTTGACACAAACTATATATTTCTATCATTCCTGCCCTAATCCAATATTTATGAATTTTATGCATAAAAATGAAAAGCCCGAGATATAACCTTTAAAAGGTAGATGCTAGTTCTTATATGTGTAAAAGCAATATATTGTCCTAATGCCAAACTGGTTAAGTAATTCATACCTTTAAAGGGTACTATGAATTGAAACAGCAAAACTAGCAGTAGAATTAAATAAGTGAAATAAAACCCAATTTCTTTGTTGAGTGTATTATAAGCTTATAATATTATGTATAAAGTTGTATCTTTGATTAATATTTCAACATTGTCCACTCATTCGATACTATTCTACCGATCTTAAAATGATAAATTAATATATTATCCCTAAAAATGAATAATTTGGAGATGGGTAAGTGGTAAAAACATAAATAAATAAATAAGAAGGTGTTATCTGATCAAGCTTTTAAGCTTTAAGAGACATTGGATGTTACAATGGTCATTAAGTCCAGGTTCCATGAAGGCGTTCGTTCTGAACTGCCAAGATAATTCATGCTCTTCGAGTAGTAGGTTGAAGGGTCCCCTTCTGCTATCTGGTTTAATTTGATCAAGACCTATGAATTTAAAACTATGGTCAGGAAAGGCAGAAATATGTTTACTCAAGGCATTATCTGATTTCATATTAGAGATAGCATTAACATGTTCATATATCCTATCTCGCAGCCTCCTTTCTGTCTTACCTATATAAAAACATGTACATAAAGTGCATAAAGCTCCATATACCACCATTCTAGAGTTGCAATCCAGTTTGGCATTCAGAGTATATGTTTTATTGTTAATCACATGTTTATTCCCTTTCTTGATATATTTACAATATTTACAACAACCGCAACAGAAGGTCCCTTTATCTTTAGTATTATGTCCTCGTCTTTCCAGAAGTGCTTTTAAATTTCTCCCCTTTCTATATGTTGTTTTAGGGGGATTACTAGAAATTTGAGAACATCTTTTATCATATGAAAGTATAGCCCAGTTCTTATCCATTATATTTCTTATCATATTACTTTCAAGGCTAAAAGTTGTAATGAATCTAGGGGTCTCACCTGAGTTACTAGTAGTGGCATTGACTACTCTTGAGTCAACCTCGTAGTAGTCTAAAACCCCATTAGTATTATTGGTCTCCTCATCAGTTTGGCTTGTCCTGACTATAATATCTCCTTGGTTGCTGTAGGTGTTCTTACCCTTTAATAAAGGGCCTATAGTCCCGTTGGCTCTCTTCATTTTAACTTCATCTAAAATGTCTTTTAGGAATTCTCTAGGGTACCCTCTGTGATGGAACATGTCCTCAATAAATCCGCACTCCGTCATGAAATCATCGTCTCTTGTTACCATTCTAGCTACTCTAATTGCTTGTCCCTTAACTATAGCTTTCTTCTGCCAATAAGGGTGTAGACTCGAGAAATGTAAGAAGGAATTACTATAAGTAGCCTTCCTATATATCTTTGCTGAGAACTGTTCGTTTACTATATCTTTTGTTAACTCAATATCAAGGTAGTTGATTACATTCTCCTGGAAATCAAAGGTGAATCTAAGGAAGCTTGTTGTTTTATTCATGTAGTCAACTAAGTCTGTTCCTATGTTTGAGTTCCCTTTCAGGCATATAAAAATGTCATCTAGGAATCTGGTATAGTATTTAATGTTGTCTCTTAGTTGGTCTGAGTTCAAGATGTATTCGTTCTCCCAGTAGGCCATAACTGTATTTGCAAAACTGGCTCCTACTGGGGAACCCATGGCTACTCCACATTTCTGCAGGTAGTAGTCTTTGTCGAAAAGAAAGAAGTTGTTCGTCAAGATTATATCAAGCAAAGATGTAACTAGATAGACTTCGTTAGATGAAGCACCTTTTTTCACTAAGTATAAGTTAACCCATTCGAGACCTATATCATGGGGTATGACAGTGTATAAGTCGACTACATCTACTGTAAGGAAATTAAGTTCCTCATTAAATTCAATGTCATTCATTTTAGTCAGGAAAGCCCACGAATCTTTACTGATTTGGGTTTCATTTCCTAAGTATTTTTTCAGGATGTTGTCAACTAGTTTAGCACTTGCATAAGTGAAAGAATTCCTTCCATCAATCAAGGGCCTAAAGGGCGGGTTGTGAAGGTCTTTGTGTATTTTAGGGGTAGCAAAAAATATCGGAATTCTATTCACATTTGATGTAGTTATACATGTCTATGTCTATATACCCCTCAATGAAAAGGTCACTAAAGTAACTCTTCACTAGTCTGTGTGCACGGTTCATTTCATTTACACTAACTTTTGAGTAGGTGTCGTTATCAAACATTTTTGACACTCTAGAAATATAGTCACAATGATCAAATAGAGCAAGTCCCCCTCCCTTGTCAGGTTTAATAGCCCTCACACTGAGGTTTCTAAATAAATTAAGGAAGTCTTTTTCTTCAGAAGTAGTGTTAGATTTCTTATATTTTTTGTTGTTATTGTTGAAGACTTTATTTTCCTTATTAGCTAGAGCCCTCAAGTCAAGTTCCATAATGTCTTCAAATGTCTGTAGGGTTGGGTCCAAGGGGGGGTTGTAGTCGCTCGGGATGTAATAAGTTGAAATCTCATGCTCAGATTTCCCTAGGAGCAAGTGTAGGTTGAGTTTCCTTACGAAAAGTTTCAGGTCTTTAATGCTTTCAACAAGGTCCAATTGTTGGTTTGGTATGAATGTGTAACCTTTAGCCAAAAGTTCTACAAAACAGGGTTCTATATCTAAGCTGGAATAATTATATATTTTAAAGTCCCCTGTTTTGTTAATAATAATCGTAGGAAGTCCAACCACATTAGTTATCTCCTCGGTTTGGTCAGGGGGCGCTGGTTGTTTTTTTGGTTATTTTGGTTGAAAAAAGTCTTTTTGGGAATAGCTCCTTGGTAGGCATAGGTGAAATTGTCTTCTTGATCATAATAGTTAGGGTTGTTACCATCTCTCTCTCTGTTTCTCCTTAAGCGATGAGACCAAGTATTTCCTCCAGATTCTGAATTATTTCTTCCAGTAGGGTTAGGGTCAGCCACTCTGTTGTTATAATTCAAATCATCAGTCTCTATATTTTCTTCGCTTACATGTGTTATATCTGCCATCCGCGTGTTGGTTTGAGATAGAGGTGGTTTAGGGTAGGCTGGTTTAGGGTAGGCTGTATTGTTCTTGTAAGCAAGTCGATCCCTTGCCATTTTCTTATTTTTATTTGCTTTTAGTCTTACTAGAAGCTGGTCAATAGTTGCAAAAGATCTGTCATAATCATATTTATAACGAGGGAATTCAGTACTAGAAAGAATTTCCCCGTTCAGTTCTTTGACTTCTTTCGATAAATCAACAATCTGCAGAGTGTAATGTTTGGTCATGATTTTTAGTAAACCAAAACCCTGTTCATCAAAAAAAGTTAGTAGTTCCCTATGAAAGGGAGAGCCAGCTACTAAGCCAGTAGGGAATACGTGGTAGCGTAGACCTTTGGGTACTAGTTTTTCATTGATACATTCGTTGAGGTAATTAACCTCCAATTGTAACTTCTTGATCTTGACCATTTTTGTATCAAGAAGTTTAAGTTTATTAGTTAAAGTCAATTCACTAACCTGCAACATATCAGCGTCGTCGGCCGAAAGTCCCGTTTCATTTATTTTCTGAAAAGTCATGGCACTGGTGTCATTAAGCCATTTATCGAACCCGGGAGTTCCAATAAGCTCACGACCGCTCCTTCCTTCTTGAGTTACTCTTGTATGCCTTAGCCTACTCTGGTTCGAGTCAGGATTAAAGGCACGAGTTGTTCCTGGTTGCAGGTTAGCGTTATTTTCGCCTTCCACAGTAGTATCATGCTGGTGTTGTGCCGGTGTAATACAATCTTGTATTAATATAATCTACATTACTTGGGGAGATGTCAGCCACCACTGGAGGTCTTTCTTGCAGGAAATCATTATCAGGATTTTGTGCGACATTGGAAGTTCTTGAAAAGACCATTGCGTGAACAGGAGCCATTGCAGTACATGCATATGCATCTGACCTAAAGGAATCACAATGATCATTGTCCCTAACACTTTGAGTACCACTGAAACCAGGACTCTGTCGGGAGCAGGTCCAGGACGTGTTTTCGTAGAACACAAACTCTTTCTGGTGGAAGGTTTAAGGTCATGGTAATGGTATTTAGCTCTGCTCCTATAGAAATGGTATGTTGCGATGGCGACAAAGCAGATTTTTTTTCTGAATTTATAGTAAACCCCAATTGACTACAGAGGTTCAAAGTTGTGTCCCTTGCTTGTATGAGATGATGCCTGGTGGTGGCAGTGAGGAGCAAGTCGTCTAGGTATGGAAACACCTGGAATCCCAAATGTCTCAGATGAGCCATGACTACTGTCATGCATTTGGTGAACACTCTGTAGGCTGTAGTGAGACCAAATGGTAGAGTGCAAAACTGATAATGACTGGCTCCCAGCAGGAAGCACAGATGATCTCTGGATGGCCTGTCCATTTTTATGTGGTAGTACGCATCCTGAAGACCTATTTTGCAAATCCAATTGTCTTTCCCTAAAAAGGGAAGTATTGACTGTAGCGTGACCATACGGAATTTTGTCTTTCTTACCGACTTGTTTAGTCTGCTGAGACCCAACATGGGCCTCCAGTCCCTTGTTTTCTTTGGAACTAAAAAGAACCTTGAGTAAGTTCCGGATCCTCTTTGGTCTGCTGGGACTGGCTGGATGACTTTTCCAGCAACCTTTGAATCTCTGTGGCTGCTTGTTCCCTTTGATTGGGTGGAACGTCCGGGATTTTACTTATAAGAGGGGGAGGTGGCAAGGGGAATCGAGTATCCTCTGGAAATGATGGTTTGTACCCAGCTGTCTTTTGTTATTTTTAGCCAGGTGTCTGGGTACACAGAGAAACATCGCCTGACTGCCTCCAGAGATGGACAGGCGGGCCTCCTCTCAGGAGCACTGAAAGGGCTTCCCAAATAACTGGTCTGTCACCCTGATTCTGCTGACCCCTCTGCCGAGTGGGTAGCATCTTCCATTGTTACCCCCTCCTCTACCTCCAGGGGGGGGGGGGTCAGCACGAGTTTCCTGGAAAGCTCCTGGTGTTTTATGGAACCACATCTTCCCTCCCTTCTGACATTTGGGGTAAGGTCTAGCAGGGGTGGAAAAACAGACTCCGACACCAGACAGAGTCTTTCCATCTAGGGTAAGCGTTTTCTTCACTTTGGATCTAGAAAGGGATGAGCCATCGAAAGGGGTATTAATAAAGGATGACTTAAAGGGCTCCACAAAGGAACATAAACGCATCCAGGAATGTCTCCTAAGCACAATTCCTGTACCTGTTACCCTACTCATTCCATCAGCTGCATACAAGATCAGACGCATGGAAGAGTTTACAAGACAATTAAGGGTAATGAGCTGGGAAGTTACTTTTTCTGAGTCCCCTGCAACTACTGAACCGTACAGAGTATCGCCTAGTTCTTTCAGGAGATTCCTTTGCAACCTTGTAAAGTGCATTAGATAGTTTAGTTATCGTAGAGCAAAAGTTGCTGAACTAAACATGTGCTTACCATATCTGTCCATGATCCTAGAGATCTTATTAGGAGGATGGACAGATGTTGACGTTTCTGACCGTTCCTTCTTGGTGGCTGCCGCCACCATCATAGCATCAATGAGCACTGCTTTGGTCAGGAAGGTCTTATCCTGGGGAGAAGTTATAAATGTATTAGGCCTCTTAGGGACAGGCTCCCACGCTCTTCAAGAGATTAGCTCACTTAGCTCAAAGGGTGGAGACACCAAAGTCGTGGAGGGCTGAGACTCAAAAGCCTTTAGGAGGACTGACTCATCATCAGTAGGATTAACTGATTTCCAGCCACCCCTCTGCTTAAGAATTTCCAGGATATCCCCAAAGGAGATATCATCAGAAGGGGACCGTGGGAAAAGTACAGTTGTGTACACTTACCATAAATATAGATGTTCGAATGTATTCACTGTTGCAGTCATTACGTTTGGGTAATCTGCTGGCAGGTTGCCCTCAGTCAGCCTGATTAACAAAATCTTGGGTCCTGCGTCGGTTGCTGTCCCTTCTTCCATGACGTCAGGTCGTCAGGGGTATAAAACATGCAGCCGACGCCATTACATCAGTTTTTTCTTGCCCCAGATGTCAGGTGCCCCCCAAATGGGGAGCAAAATATATATAAATAATTTAAAACACAAAAATATACCTCCAAACAAAAGCAAATACATCAAAAAGGCTTTTAAAGTGTAATAAAAGAAAGTAGAGGCACAGTAAGAGAAAAAACAGGGGGCTGGAGGGAGGGTAACCAGGACTGCAACAGTGAATACACTCAAACATCTACATTTATGTTAAGTGTACCCAACTGTACTATGTTCTTCATGTTTCACTGTTGCAGTCATTACATTTGGGTAGATTCCCAAAGCTATGGTTGGGAGGATGGATTTATACGGGTCTATATTATATCCTCGAACGCTTAAAAAAGCGAACGCTGATTGATCAAACTTATTTTCGCGAAACTGCAAAATATCGAATCAGCAGAAACTCTAATTTTTTTTCCTAGAGAAAGAATTCAGTTGTCCATTTCTGTTGCTTCGGTATTTTCAGTGTTATGGTGGAAAGCTACCGGTCGGATTCAGGTAAGTGTGCGATTGTGTAGATGTGAGTGTTAGGGTGATTTAGGTGAGTTAGGGTTAGGGCTCTGGTTAGGTGTGTGTGCGATTGAGTGGACATGAGGGTTAGGGCGGATTTAAGTGAGTTAGGGTTAGGGAGCGAGTGAGGCGAGTGTGCGATAGTGACGGACCTTAGGGTTAGGGTTTGGGTTAAGGTAAGTGGGTAGTTAGTGGTGTGTGTGTAGTTTAGTGTAGGGTTAGGTATCAGATTTTAGGTGTATGTGTGTGGATTTATGTTTGTTTGGTGTGCTTGTGTTTTGTGTATGTGTTCTGGATCAGCGATTTTTTTCCCTGGGAAAAAAAATCGCTGATCTGACAGTTCGAGATTGCAAGCTTTTGCTTAAATTAGGTCGATCAATCAGCGTTCGCTTTTTTAAGCATTCAATGATATAATATAGACCCGATTTATACAGCATTAGGACCGGCTATAAGGCCTTGCAAAACAGCAGTGGCAAAGCCAGCTCTGGATTTAGAGAAAACTGGTAAATGATAATGCTTGGTGAAAGTATGAACTGAACTCCAGATAGCAGCTTCTAGAATATCCCTGGTAGGAACACCTCTGAGAAAGGTTTTCCATGGTGCTTATAGAAGAAATGAATGCAATGGCTTATCCATTTGGAAATGGTTTGCTTTGAAATAGCCTTTCCCTCTGCCCCTGCAGGAAATGCTACCAGCAGTTGTTCAGATTTTCTTCGAGATTTAGTCCTGTCCACGTAAAATCTAAGTTGTCTGTGCACATCCAATGAATGCAGAATCCGCTCCCCCTTGTTCTGTGGATTGGGAAAGAAAGTTGGCAAATGAATGGACTGAACAGCCACACTGGATACCACCTTGGGCATGAAGGATGGGCTGGTCCTGAGTGACACCCTGTCCGCATGAAAGATGATGAAAGGTTCCACTGCCATAAGGGCCTGTAATTCAGAAATACTTCTAGCCGAAGTGATTGCAAAAAGGAAGGCTGTTTTCCAGGAAAGAAATTTTAAGTCTGCAGTAGCAGCTGGCTCGAAAGGAGGGAGACTGAGTTTCTCCAATACAAAGTTAAGGTCCCAGGCAGGGGGTTGGAGCTCTCCTGGGTGGCCTCAAGTTTTTGGCCCCTCTGAGATACTGCTTTAGCAGAAGATGAGAGAAGAGGGGGGTTCTGTGCTGTAATGAGCTGAAATGGCTGAGGCATGGATTTTTATGGAAGAAAAAGAGAGGCCCTTGTGAAGCATCTCAGTTAAGTATTGTAAAATCTGAAGTAAATTGGGCAGTGCTGTGCTTATCCCATGAGATTGATTCCAAGCACAGTATCTTTTCCATTTGTCGGCATAAGATTTTCTAGTACTAGGTCTTCTCGCCTCCAAAATGACATCCATCACAGGTTTGCTGAGGGATGCTTAGGGGGAATTTAAGTGATTAGCCAAGCTGCAAGATTCAATGTTTGGAGCTGAGGGTGCAGAATCTGTTGTTCTGCTGAGACAGTAAGGAAGGTGTCTGAGGCAGGTGCCATGGAGAAATTTGTGACAGACTGCGTAGGAGTGGGTACCAGTGTTGGCGAGGCCAGTCTGGGGCAATCAAAATCATTTTTGGTTTGTCCTGTTTGACTTTTAGTAGAACTTTGGAGAGCAGAGGCAGAGGGGGAAAGGCATAGAGTGATAGGTTTTCCCAGCTGAAGGACAAAGCATCCACTTTCCAGGCTTTTTTGTAAGGAGTCCTTGTGCAAAATTTGTCCAACTAGTAGTTCTGGGGTGAGGCAAAAAGATCTATGTCTGGGCTCCCCCATTTGCGTGTCAACATGTTGAAAATCCGTGGTTCCAGTTTCCATTTGTGTGGGTCCATGAGATTTCTGCTTAGTTCATCTGCCAAAATATTCAGCTTTCCTGGCAGGAATTGAGCTTGTAGTTGTACTTGATAGCTCAAGGCCGTGTTCCACAATGCCATGGCTAGTCTGCAGAGGGGGTAGGAATGTGTACCCCCCTGCTTGTTTATGTACCACATAACTGTGGTTTTGTCAGTCTTTACCATTAGTTGTCCTGGATGAAGGTAGTCCTTGAAGATGTCAGTACATTCTGTACAGCTAGCATTTCTTTTTGATGGATATTAAGGTGCATTTGATTTGGGCTCCATTTGCCCTGAATGCACTTCCCTGCCAAATGAGCCCCCCATGCATAGTCTGATGCGTCTGTAGTTAAGATTTGGGTGGCAGAGGGTGGTGTGAATGGCAGTCCCTTGTTTTGGTGGCAGGCCTCTGCCCACCATAAGAATAGCAGGCAAGGAATGATAGGAATCATTATTTCCAGGCTGTGACAATGTTGGCTCCATAAACTTTTTAAGTACCACTGAAGTTTCCTCATATGCAGTCTTGCATATGGAATTAGAAGAAGGCAGGAGGCCATAAACCCCAAGGTTTGCAGTATTTGTCTTGCAGATAGCAGGGTTTTTGTGGCCACCTATTTGAAGTAAGTCATAAAATGAAGTTGTGTTTCTGGTGTAAGGAAAGCCATCTGGGCAATTGTATTAAAGCTTGCACCCAGGAATGTAATTTTTTGAGAGGGTACCAGTTGTGATTTATTTTCGTTTATGTTGTACCCTAGACAAGTTAGAACCCTTTTTACAAACGACAGATGTTTTAGAAGAATGGCCTCGTTTTCTGCCTGAATTAGACAATCATCCAGGTATGGATATATTTGAATATTTCTTTGCCTGCAAAATGCAATTACTGGAGCCAGGCACTTTGTAAATACCCTGGGCGCAGTAGATAAGCCAAAGGGCAGCGCAGAGAACTGATAATGCAAGTAGCCTGCTTTGAAGCGGAGGTATCTTCTGCAAGATTCCCTGACTGGGATATGCAGGTAAGCCTCTTTTAAATCTAGAGTTGCCAACCAGGCATCTTTGCCTAGCATAGGAAGTAACTGATGAAGAATCAGCATCTTGAATTTTGGAATGTCCAGAAATGTGTTCAGAGTAGACAGGTCCAGAATTGGACGCCATGATTTGTCTTTTCTGGGTACCAGGAAAAGTCTGGAATAGAAACCTTGTCTCTTTTCCTCTTCTGGTACTAGCTGAATTGCCCTCATGTTTATGAGGGAAAGTACTCGTTTCTGAGCCTCTGCCCACTGATTTGGGGGCAGGTCTGGCCATCCGTTTGGAGTTGGCAATGTGTGGAAATGAAATCTGTATCCCTGGGACACTATTTAAAACCCAATTGTCCTGGGTTATAAGTTGCCAGTTTTTTGCATGAAGAGCCAGTTTTCCCCCCAAAGGGGCGGCTAAGAGGTAAGAGCTTGGTAATTTTAAAGGGAAGTCATTGAGACTGTTTACCATAGAGAGGTGCCTTGTTATTTCCAGATTTGGAAGCGGAGGCACCCCATTGCTTAGTTCTGAAAGTCCCTTGGGACCGAAACCTGATGCTTTTGGAATGTCTGGGTTTGGCTTGAGTGGCTCTGGAAGGAACTGAAAAGGACCAGTTCTTAGTAGGCCAGTGCCTACTAAATCTAGGAGGTTGTACTTGTAAGAAATCTTTAATTTCACAGTTTGCATAGATTTAGCTTTATCTTCCATCTTTTTTAGAACTTCTTCAGCCTTATTGCCAAACAGACGGTCCTGCCGCAAAGGAGCATCCAACAATTTTGCTTTAACATGATCAGGCAGAGATTGCTCCTTAAGCCAAGCATGCCTTCTAAGCACAGACCCAGTAACAGCAACCCTGCAAGAGGCCTCCAAAGAATCAAAACCACAATGGAAAGTATGTTTTCTAACTTGTTCAGCTGAATGCAATAAATCCTGTAAATCCTTATTTTCCACACAGTCAGAAATCATCATTTTCTGTTTAGGCAATCCCATGATATGCTGTTGATATTTTAGCATATGGAATTGACAGTTTAAAGCCCTGAATGCCAAGGTTGCAGAAGCATAAACCTTTTTACCCCATCTATCCAGCGTCCTGGAGTCTCTATAAGAAGGGGTAGGATTTTTAGCAGTAAAAACCTTAATGCCCTTGGGACCCTGAGAAATTGTTTCAGGGTCCACAATAGGATTTTTGGAAAGGAATTTGTGGGAGTCAGGAACTCTGCAGTATCTGTCTGGCTTACAAGGGGTCGGAGGCAGGGAATCAGTGGTCATACTGGATTCTGAAAACACATCAACGTCTAGTACAGGAGGTATAGCCAAAGGCCTATGCTGAGGAAGAAGGAAATCCCTAAGCCTCTTTTTGGATTCAGAAAAATCCTGACTTTCCCCAGTGGAAATGCTCCCTTAAGGTATGTATATTTTCCCCAAAAGAAAAATCCTCAGGGGGGAGAAGCAGAAGAAATAAAATCCTCTGCATCAGTGTCCTCATAAGTAGGTATGGACAAATCATGTTCATAAGAGTCAGAAGAAACAGAGTCCTGTTCAGAAGATTCAGTCAAGTTCAGCCCTAGGCCTCTTAGAAGGGGGGGGGGGTTGACTACCCCTGATTAGAGTAATTATATCTTCAGCCATTTTGACCATTTGTTTTCTAGGCATAGGGGCCTGAACATGTGGCCTGGGTGTCAGTTTTTTAGACATAGATCGAGATTTTGACCTTAATATGAAGGTGGTGTCGGCTTAATATACAAATCTGTAGGCCTGAATACACCCTCAGAATCCGGTGCCTGCACAGCAGCTCCGGACCCATCCAAGGTAGAGACATCCGCGGGTTCCATGGGTGAAGTATCTCGCGGCATACCAGACTCCTAATGGGTCTCAGTAGAGGCCTGCGAATCAGAAGTAGCGGGTATCATGGCCTGCAAAAGCGCCTCACTGAGTACCAGCGAACTGGCGACTGGCTTAGGAGAAGCATCATCGGGAGTTTTGAACCTCAACAGCCTCTCTCTGTCTTTCTTTGCATTTTTTCGGTATTCCAGTAGTCTGATGGCTAACAGACATCATTTCTGGATAATTAAACCAAGAACCGAAATATTTAGAAGCAAAAATGTACAGACGACGGATAGTGCGCTAATTAAATAAAACACAAAACAGACAGCAAGGTATGTCGTGGTCAGGGCCTAAGCAAGGAATACAGTACAAATGAAAATCCTTATGAGGTATTTGCTTCCCACAAGTAGTACAATTATTAACTTTTACTGACATCGGTAAGGAGCAAGAAAAAGTTTCCCCAATGGGGTACTTAGCTTTTTAGTTGAAGACTTCGGTTCTGAAACTTGAAAACGAAAATTTCAGGAGTTGGCCGACCGGCACATTTGCGAACTGTTTCTACTTCGGGCACCGCGCGGCAGGAAAGACTGATGTAATGGCATCGGCTGCATGTTTTATACCCCTGACGACCTGACGTCATGGAAGAAGGGACAGCAACCGACGCAGGACCCAAGACTTTGTTAATCAGGCCGACTGAGGGCAACCTGCCAGCAGATTACCCAAATGTAATGACTGCAACAGTGAAACACGAAGAACATCCTTCTGACTCATCCAAGTCAGTATCTGAGCTGACAGATTCCTGTGGGGAGTCCAGATGCTTCCTCTTGCAAGTTCTCTTCCTAGGAACCTCATCAGTGGGAGCTTCTGGTGAGGTCTCTGAAGAACAGGGTTAACCCAATGGGGCTACCTGAGGCTCTGGGTCTTTACGCTTCTTTGGGATCTGTGGAACAGAGGTAGACACTGGCGCCTTCAGGGAGGAGGCTGCCGAATATGATGATGTGGTTTCCTGTGGGGACAATACTCTCCTCATGGCGTCAAAAGCCCCCCCGGGCTTTGATGGGAGGGAACCACCGGATCTGAAGCAGCTGACGATTCCACCCATACCAAAACAGTGGGCACAGAGCCAGAGATAGGTGTCAGACTCATCTAAGCCGAAGCCTCGAGAGGCAAAGTCTGAACAGAAAGGTCAGTTCAACTATCCTCCCCGGACCCGACCGGTGAGTGTCAGCTCCCAGACTCCAAGGTTGGCACCTAGCAAGTCGGAGTCAACAGCACAGACCATCCTGGAACAGTCGTCGGCTCCGATGGTTCTACTATCAGCTCCGAACACTCCGGCTCCGAAACCTCAAGTCAGATCGGAGGAGGAACAACAGTAGCAAGGTGTGGGATTAGATGGCTCCGAAGCCGCTGTAGTCGGTGCCGATAAAAGTTTGGCCAATGCCAGTGTCTGCAGAAGCCTCTGCACCACACGATCCACGTACATGGTAGATAATCTTGAGGACCGAGAAAAGGACACAGAAGAAGCAATGGATTGCAATATGGGAGACTTGAGGGTCCGAGATACCGGTTCCAAAACCCGAGACCGGCTCCTACCCACAATGATAACCATGGAGCCCAGGTCGAGGTCTTTTCAGAAACTCTGGTTGGAGTCAAAGTGGTTTTCTTCAGCTCTGATACAGAAGACGCTTTAGAAGGTCTAGACGTTTTCTCATGTGAACTGCCTTTGTCTAGGGACTCTTGGAACGGAGATTTCAACAATCCTCTTGCTATCAATTTGCTCTTTCTTTCGTGAAGCATTCTGCTGCTAAACGAATGACAAATAGAGCAATCCTCTTGTAGGTGAATGTCACCTAAAACATTAGACACCGTCTGTCCATCTGTGATGGACATCTTCTGTCCGCACTTAGGACAGTTTTGAAGCCTGACTTCAATTTTTCCTGTTGAGACATACTGGCACAAGGGAAAAACACAATTCCCTCAACTATATGCTAACCACTATTACCACGGATATGTAATATATAGTCCAACACACAAAAATAGCTTGCAAAATAAAATGTCAGCCTTAATTTCAGGCTATCCAACTACACTATAAGAGGAAAATAAAAGGAAACTAGCTTCAAACTTTAACACGTGTGTGTGTGTGTGTGTGTGTGTGTGTGTGTGTGTGTGTGTGTGTGTGTGTGTGTGTGTGTGTGTGTGTACAAGCACAACATATAACAGACCTGAGTTGTCAGGGCTAATGTTAGTATACGTGCACTTGTGAAAAAAAAAAAAAATCAATACAGCTTGTGTGATAAGGCCTGTTTTTCAGGGTAGTATCAGTGTTATGTAAAAAAATTATTACTACTGATATTTATCTGTGGATGTACACAATATTGCAGGGCACACATATATAACTCTGGGTTAGTAGTAAAAAAAAAAAGTCAATAAGTCATTATTTTTAAAAATAAGGCATAAAATGCATCAGAGCAGATCTAATTCATCAGGGTAAAATGTTAAGATCTTCTCAGTGAACAAAGCTTTAAGACAGTGAAAGGGCTGTGCTTCACAGAAGCGAAGTAAAAAAATGCATTAAATGACCATAAGAGTCTTCATAATGTGCCACCAAACACTGGTTTCCTTCTGTGATCACATGCATTTTATGCTTTCCAAAGCATTTTCCTCTCCCATCCCCATTCAGGTCTCTTGACTTTACACATTCCTTCTCATGTTTATGCAGGACTGTGTCTATGCATAATATTAATACATGGATGCTTCCAGAGGTCCACTTCAGTGCCTTTTAAACATCGTGCAGTCAGTACAGATTCATCTCAGTGCACATAAGCAGCAGCCCGAAATAACTGCACACTCTGTAGCACAATAAAATGTACATAAAGTGACATTATCTGCTTCTACCAATCAAATTTAAAATAAAAACCATACCATTTCTTCTGTGTCACTGGGCTTTACGTCATTACAAAGTAACTTGATCAGAATTGTTGTATACTATCCATATTCTGAAAACAAGCCTTAAAAGACAGACATACAATAAAAGTATAAAAACATTAAGCATGCCTAATAACACAAAATAATTTAAAACCGGTCCCCTAAATACAAGGGTTTAATACTGTGCAAAAAAGACAAAGTTATTTTCCGGATCCTTCAGTTTGCTATAATTTATGATTTTCTTATGATAAAACAAATGCAGACAATTAAATGCTCACACACCAATGAGTGCAGGGGTCATGACCAGAGGTCAGCTGTGGTGAAAGGTGAAGGCCTACCCCTTCCTTAAAAGGTGAAAGGCCAATAAATACATTTTTCACCAGTTAATAGGACTGCAGCAGATTTTTTTTTTTAATACCACTTTTTTGAACTCCTGCCTTGGCCATTTCATACTTCAATTCTCTTCCACTGTATTTTTTTAATCCTTTAACTGGGAAACTTCAGTAAAATGTTTCAAGTCCAGTTACACAATTTGTTCCGAGATGGACAACATCTAAGTGAACGCTGTATGGATTACATACCAGAAATGAAAGCTAGTCTTTGTTTGCAACTTGCCACTTTAACCATTAACTACAGTAGAAAGATAACAACGCCTTAGTTTACTGTTTCATGCACTTGCTTGGAAAACACAGGCCAAATCTAGGACAATACTAGAGTACAGATGGCAGTGCTACAGCTGAATTTGGAGTTCCCATGAATTTGAATGTGGTGAGAAGACTGAATATTAATTACGAACACTGACTTAAGAATTTAAGAATAATTTCTACACAATACTTGATCTGTTGTACTTTGATATCTAGGTCACAAACTGAGGATCTGTAATGTTACACAGATAAGCATCCCAAATGTTAAACTTGTAGAATGCATAGCAGCACTAAAGCTTGAAGAAAAGCTTTTTGCAGTGTACTTTTGTATTGTGCTGTGTAATGCAGGCAGACTGGAAGTAAGGACCCATTCTCAGTACAACCTTGTTCTAAAACAAAGGAAGCAACATATGTACAACTTTCTAACACTACAGTTATAATTCAAAACAAATTGGAATATAGTTCTGTAGTTAACAATCCTCTAGTCAGACAGTTGCGGAACATATTTATCCTGACAGCAACATGGGAATGATTTCTAACAGTGGTTGTTAACATGAGACTTGAACTGCTGAAGAATGGGTACTTATCTAATCTTCAGTAAGATTGTGTTAAACCAAAGCCAAAAGGATGCTTTCTATGAATTTGTTTGGGGGGAGAAGAGTGAAAAGGGTCAGCATTTAACGATCAATGATATTGTGTCGACAGTATTACGTGCAAGTATTTTTAAGGAAGGAAGCGGACTGGGAATAGTGGTCAAGGTAAACAATTTCTTATACTTTTAAGAAGATTAAAAAAAAAAAAAAAAGACTTTCGGCTTTTCCTGGTTAGGGGTCGCCACAGCGGAACTCTGGTCTGCTAATGATTGGCAATGGATTTTTACGGTGCCGAGATGCCAGCCCAACACCCAGCCTTCAAAGAAGGCACACCCATTTACGCAAGCACCTACCTGCATGTCTTTAGACGTCACTGGACCGCAGGGAGGACATGCAGACTCCACACAGAAGGCACTCCAGCCGAGAATCGAACAGGAGAACCTCTTGCTGTGAGGCGACAATGCTAACTGCTGCACCACCGCGGCTACAATTTTAAGGAGAAGATAATCTGGCTAATACTATGATTGGTAAAAATTTTGTTCTATTAAGGAAAATACAGCTGTGCACAAAGCGAGGTCAGCTATTCATAAATCCACAGACTGTTTAGCAGAGCATGGAGTCTGACGCAGTTGATGAAGTGTCCTACAGTTACGGATAGGAAGTTATTACTCTAGTACTAACAAAAGTATACCTTTTGTAGCTTTTTTTTTGTTTGTCAACACATGGAAGACTATGGCTGGAAGCTAGGATGTTTTTCAGACCATTAGCAGTTACATAATGGAGATGTGGGAATGTAAGCTGCAAATCAAGATGAAACCCTAGTTATTTAAAGTGCTGCACAAAATAGTGAAGCAGCAGACCATTTCTGGGAGGTTAGAATAGGCATTTAGCTATACTAAACAGCATGGTTTCACTTTTAACACTTAATGCTTATTCTAAAGAAATAAAGTAAACTACCTTGATAATGAATGAGAGAGAGAACTCAAAATCCATAGGACAAAATAATTAAAGCGTGCTTCTGTGAATGTGTGTGATTTATTATTTTCATCACCAACCCCAAAACTTGAATGTGAAATTACACCTCTAAGCAGCATAACTTCATATCATTTTATTACAAAAAGAAACTTGCATGCAACTCTAACCTATGGACGTGTAGTGTCACACTACCATGTATTAAATGACAGTCAAAAGAATAAACTCCCTTATGAAGGAGGTAATCCATTAGGGGGTCAAATCCAGCCAGCATACTCCAGTAAATTACACATATGATGACTGTTCCAACAGCCACACCACACCTCTAGAAATCTCTCCTAAAGTATGGCAGGCTCATCATATGCAGACTGCAGGAACTGTCACATTTACTGAGAGACAATCGGCTTATCCATTTCAGGTTCTGGTTTCTCTCATAAGAATTCACAATTTTCAATGGGATTCTAAAGAGTTTTACTTGTGACTGACCAGGCATTTTCCCATTTGCTCTTGCAGTACTGTAAATCTTTCCTTGTGACACAAAATGATTACTATAGGTTCAAAGGCAAGTACTAGGCTATCTGCCAAAGGGCATTTATAAGCCTAGCCAGAATGTGTTGGCTTTCGCCACCCCCTTAGATTAGTTCCCTGTGCCACTGTCCAGCACAGCCACTGCAGTGATCCCAGAGGTAAATTTTCTGTTTCCCATCCACCCATCAAGGTTTCTCTTGAAGAGTGTTAGTGAGGGTCTCTGCCTGATGTATACTGGAATCCTGTTCCAAAGCATGGGGAGTCTCTGGGACAGGAATCTATCCCCTCCAGCATGTCCTATTTAGAGATATAAACCTTACCACAACAGTAGAGTGTGTGGCTGTCTGGAATTTGTTTTTTTTTTTTTAGGTGGAGCATGTCCATCAATTCTGGGTTGGACATGGCCTTGTATGTCAGGCAGAGATCACCTCTGAGTAAGTGGTATGCAACGGAGTACAGCTGGAGTTTGAGTCGGGCTGCATAGGGCATCTGTTTGAGGTCTGTAATCCTCTTGGTGAGGTACTTTTGTGGTCTTTCCAGCTGTCACAGATGTCTTGTAAGGTACATCCCAAATGGGGCGTTGTATTCTATGATGGGTCTAATAAGTGATGAGTAGAAAGGCACAATAACCTCTTTTGTTCTAGATGCGAACCCTTTTGTGATTAGGTGGGCCACATAGGATTTTCTAACCGCCTTGGCAATATGATTATCAAAGGAGAGATTACTATCTACTTGGGTCCCCAGATCCCTTATTACATTTTCTGTATTTAGGGGACTACCACCTATGTGGCAGTTCATGGGTACTTTGTTTTTTCCAAAGGGGATGACTATGCACTTTTTGGCATTTAATTTGAGGCCATGATTTTGACACCATGTATCCGTCTCAGTGAGACCCTTCTGGAGGGTGTCTGTATCAGCTGGGGAATGAATTATGGCCCCTAGTTTGCAGTTGTCTGCGAACTTGGTCAGCCATAGTCCTCCTATGCTTGCCTGTAACGGAGAAGTATATACCGAACAGGAGGGGTCCTAGGACTGAGCCCTGGGGAACGCCACTTGTAACCGGTTTAGAGTTGGACATAGACAACTCTCACCATGTGAGTTCTATCCATGAGCCAGTTGGCAACCCATCTCGTGACATAGGGGCTTATGTTCAAGCTGGTGAGCTTGTCTATAATACTAGAATGGGGAATGGTGTTGAAAGCCTTTGCGAGGTCTAGGTAGGCTGTGTGGACCTCCTTTCCCTCGTCTAATGTCTTGGTAACTGTCTCAAAGAAGTCCATCAGGTTTAGGAGGCATGATCTGCCCTTAAAGCCAAACTGGGTAGGGTCCAAGGTTTGGAGGTTCCCACTGTCTCTGTTAATGAGTTCCATGATGATGTGCTCCATAGCCTTGCAGACCCGGCTAGTTAGGCTTATAGGGTGATAGTTCCCGGGGTCTGTTGTGGCTACACCTTTGTGGAGTGGGATAACTGTTGCTGTGCGTCATTCTGTGGGTACGTAACCTGTAGAGAGGCTGAGTTTGAACAGTGTGTTTAGGTGAGGGGTTAGTTCATTTTGGAGCTCTTGTAAGACACAGCCTGGGACACCGTCCGGTCCCACTGAAGCTGTGTTTTTGGCTTTGGATAGGGCTGTTTTAACCTGTGTGTCGGTGATTGACAGGGCCCTACATTCTTCTGGTATGGTTATCGGCCCTTTACGGGGTGAGAGGGAGGTGAAGTTTGCACTAAACCTGTCTGCCAGAATGTTGGCAATATCGGTCAGTTCAGTATATTTTGTGCCATTCTGCACTAACTCAGAGCAGATCTGAGAGTTTCCACTTAGGTTCTTGACATAGCTAAAGAATGCTTTGTGGTTATCTTTGGAGTCATTGGCAATTTACTTTTGAAACTAGCCTTGGATGATTTAATGAGGGATCGTAGTTTCTTGCTGATAATGATCAGGGATGTCTTTCCTTCTTGGGATTTTACTCTTTTCTGTACTAGTTTCCTCCTTCTGTTGTATAGCTTTGTTTATGGCAGGGGTCCACCAGACTGGTTTCCTTTTCTTGGAGGAGTGATTCTTGGTTTTACTTGGGATAGCACGATCAATGCATTCCTGCAGATGCTCATAGAGTGCCTTTGTAAAGGTTTTAGGAGCTTGGACAGCACTGTCCTTTAGCATGGGGGCTGTGAACATTTCCACCTCGGTCTTAAGTAACGTGAAGTTTGCTTTTGAAAAGTTTTTCACGGTGGTTTCCTTGATTGGGGGTGGGGGCGGAATGTGGATATCCAGAGTGATTAGGCCATGGTCTGATCTAACCAGCGAGGGGTTGACCTCCCATGTTGGTAATGACCAGGTCCAATATTCTGTTCCCTCTGGTGGGGGTGTTGACTAGTTGATCTAGGGCATTCGAGTTTATAAATTCTAAAAAGCGGTGGCAAGGGAGTTAGTACTTGAGTAGTTCTCCCAGTTTATGTTTGGGTAATTGAAATCACCCAGTATTAGGGTGTTTGGCAGGACCTTCATATTTCCCAGTGTCTCCAGAAATGCGGAATGGGGGTCCTGGGTCATGGTGGGTGATCTGTAGCAAGCTACAATTTGGATTGCAGTTTTGCCCGTTGTTAGTTGCACATGGATGATCTCTGATGCATTGTGCTGCGCCACTAACCTGGGAGGTGTGGATATCTTGACGAATATGGATACACCCCCACCTTTTGTGTTTCGGTCCTGGTTCTGTGCCCGAAAGGTATGGTATGAGGTATAGCCTAGTAGTGCTGGGGTGCTCTCAGGAGCCTTAAATCAGGCTTCTGTTACTGCACAGATGTCGATGTTCTCCATACTGAGGAGTGACTCAAGTGCGTGCATTTTGAGGTTTAGACTTCTGGCGTTGAGTAGCATTACCCTCAGTTTTTGGTTACTTGTGCTATTTATGGTGGTGGTTTGTCTTTTGAGAGACTTGCCTAAAAAGGCACTATGGGGGTGGCAAGAGCCTTGGCAAGTATTTGAAAGCCTAATGGTGACAGGTGCAAGTCATCTCTTGCGAAGCAACATGGCTTGTCGAGCATGTCATTCCAGGTGGACAGATACTGGATCCCCTTTGAATGACACCAGAAACTTAGCCAATTGTTGAAATTGATCATTTTTTCTTTATACTGTGGCATCATTCTTGGTGAGGGCAGGATGCTACTCAGGGTCAGGATCATACCAGCCTGGCCTACATGATCAGAGAGCACTTCCAGGTCTCTTTTCATGTAGTCCAGTGAGGTATTTCTCAGGTCATTCACACCAACATGGACAATGACAGAGTCATATTTTACTTTATCTGGAGTGACCTGAGTGCTTTTGTTATGTGGCGGATCCTGGCTCCCGACAGGCAGCTAACTGTAACCTTCTCCTTGTCCAGCCTAGTTAGTGGGACATCAATGTGCCTGACTACAGAGTCACCTATTACTAGTGTGTTGGGTATGTTATTTTGCCTTAAGGGCTGTGACTGCGTGGTACACTGATTATGTGAATTATGTGTTTCATGGTTGGTAATGGGGTGTGGAGGTTGCTTGGATGTCTGCTTTGGAGGTCTCTGTTGCTTTTGCAGATTTTTATTTAGAGCATCCGAGTAAGTTTTCCTGTATTCCTATGTGTTATTTGCCGGTGTTGGTTTATTAGGTCTATGCGAGACTGGTGGTGCGTTGCAAGTATTACCCTTCTCTCATGACGGTCAGTTCCAGTCTTGGGTTGAAAGAGCTTTGCCTCCAGTTTGGCTGTACAATTGCATCTCTCACATATTAGTGTTTGTGGTAGGAGGAGAGGGTTGTCTGTGTACATGAGGCAGTTGTAACATTGCCTTAAAATGCCCAGATTCACCAGTTGGACTGGAGAGGACACCGGAAACTGCCCTTTGGACATGCCTGAATAGGTAGAGTAAGCTGTTTTTCTGATTGGCTGGTGGGGACGTATAGAAAGCCTTGTCCTTCTGGACAGTACAGGGGGGTCTAGTGCTAGGGTTAATTAGTGCTTGCTATAAGTTTTAAGCAAGTGCTCGACTGTGAAATGAATGGTTTGAGTGCTAAAGTTGAAGGTTTGTTGAAGGTTTGTCTAGTTCCAAGGGAAAATGTGAAGAGTAGACTTTGTTTAATAGTTTAACTCTAGCTAACTGGCGCTGCCCGGCATGCAAAACTGCACAAATGCTGTTTTTATAGTAGGGAAGTGAAAGAGATAGAAATTGGCCCAAAATGGCCAATAAACTACTAACTTTTGGGCTGAAACCACTCCTCCAGGGGCAGATAGGCTGCTCAAAGCTCCCCTCTTTCACAGATGAACAGAGAAACTTCCTTCTATCCAAGTAAGGTATGGACAACACAGAAACTTGTAACACAGCCCTGGATTCAGCAATAACCTGAAAACTGGACTATACTAGTTCAGAAAGGCAGAAAACAAGTGTATATATATATATATATATATATATATATATATATATATATATATATATATATTTCAGAAAATAGAGCAGATACAATCAAAACACTTTACACAATTAACCAGTTAAAAAGTACAAAACTGAGCCCTGTTCCAGCAGTCTTCAATCAGACAAGTTGCCACTAGGTACAGAGAAACCTTTTCCAAAAAAGACGGCCTGGATCAGTGCACAAGTATTCAAACAAAGCTAGATCCAGCAGGCCTGAATCTAGTCTATGCTACAGCAAACAAGGCTTACCAATTTCAGACAGAAACAGTTCAAGTAAGCATGCTCAATAAACCTTTAACCAGAAATTCCCAGCTCAGAAGGGCAGAATCTAGCCTTTCCTCGCACAACAGTGCAGACCACAAACCTTCTTAATGTAGAATAACTGGCCTGAAGCCCAAATGCTTAACCCAGAACTAATACACTTTTAGAATAACAGACACTGAGCCTTCAATTAGCAGTTCCCAACTTAGAAGGATGTACTCTACCTGTCCTGCCACAACAGTGCAGACCACAAACCTTCTTGATGTACAACTGGTTTGAAGCCCAAGTGCTTAAACCAAAAGCCTTAGAATAACAGTTAAAATTTAATCAGGCTACTAACAAGCAGTAATAAAGGCAGCAGAATAAATTCAACAGAGTACTTTTAAGAGGAGGCAAACGCAAAATAAGGTAATAAAGTAGGAAGAAAACACAAATACAGTAAAGCAGATGAAGTGCAATTTTTTTTGTTTTTGTGAAGAGGGAGGAAACAGAGCAGATTAAGATACTATAGGGGAATGACCTTCCCAAGTGCTCTCTCTCTACACCACAGAAGAGACAGGACGGGTAGGAGTATCTGAAATCAAAATATGATCTCACTGTACTCAGTTGAGTGAGCAAATGAGATGGGTCCAGGAGGAGGGTCCAAAAACAAATTTACAGCAGGGGCGGGCAATTCCAAAGCCACCAAGATTAACATCACAACAGGAAACAGGGAAGGGGATTGGAGAACTAACTGCAGATAGACAGAGACGCACAATATTTACTGAATCAAATCTTTCTTAAATAAGTGCAGAGAAAAGTATACTTAAATCAGCTTGTGTCCAGCTGATATATGCAGACAAGTCTCAGTAGCCAGCATGATGCTCTTGTACTGCTGTGCCTTGCTGTCAACCAGTGAGGATTTTATTCTACTTACTACCGGAGCACAGCAAGGTATGCCTGCCTTTCTACAAAGTTAGTTAACAAGTTAATTGTTATTAACCTGTCTGTATGAAACAGCCCTGGTAATCATTTTTTCCAACCATAACAGTTTCTCCCAAAACTAGCTCCTCATAGAGTATTTCTGTTAAAGCTCTTTCAGCAGTTATGAAGACTTGTATAAGCACTTTTCCTTTTCACTTTTATATATGTGCCCACAATTAAAAACAGGGCTGCCACTCATTTATGTTTTACGAGTCAATACTGATTTGCCTTGCTATGACAAGCAAATAAAACAGGAAAAAAAAGACACGTCCTAAATTTCCTGACTTAACATAAATGCTGCACTAAACTATGAGACAGTCATTGGAAAAAAAATCTTACAGCATGAAACAATAAAAGCAAACATTCTACAACAGTGAATCAAGTGTGGAAATGTAAAAAGTCATTTGTATTAGCTAAAAATGTATCATGTCCTACCAAAATCTTGAATTTCAGTAACATATGCCTCAATTTTGACACCTGAAAAAAGAAGTTATATATTCACTATAACATGCCATCTGTGTTGTCCATTTTCATTCTTCCTCAACCAATGGATTCAGATCCAACTCTCGGATGAAACTCTGCCACTTTTTAAAGATTCTAGGATCCGAATCTCGAGCTCCTCTAACACATGCCTGTGTCCCCCACAATACCAGAGACAGAGTTTGCTGCTATTATATACATTATATGCATACAATACAATAATGCTACTACAGGAAAGTGATAGCTAAAAGATCAGAAGCTCATACAGGATCTTTGGTTCCCAACACTTCTGTTAGGTTTCTCCAAAAGAAAATGACAGGGGGAAGGGGGGGGGGGGGGAGTTGAGGAAGAATGAAAATGGACAACACAGAAGGAACATTATAGTGAGTACACAACTTCTTTATTTGATGTTGTCATTTTAATTTGTTCCTCAACCAATGGGATGAAGTCCCCAGGTACAGTAAACTTGGGGTGGCCCTCAAGGAAGAATGTTCCGTAGCACCATGGAACCAAAGGCATCTCTATTCCTGGAGAGATCTAATTTGTAATGCGCAACAAAGGTATGAGTATTTGACGAAGAAGCAGCTGCATAAATGTCATCAGTGGAGGCTCTTGACCAAAAGGCTGCTGCAGTAGACATTCATTTGATGGAATGTGCCTTCAACTGTCTAGGTAATGCAATTCCTTTCAAAACGCAAAAGTAGGAAATGCACAAAGCAAAAGTAAGAAATGCAATCTGTTATCCATGTAGCCAGGGTAGTTGCCAGAAACTGTCCCTCCCATTCTTATTTTAGAAAAGGAAACAAATAGCTGTTCAGACTTTCTGAATGCCTTAGTTCTGTCCAGGTAAAACTGCAACTGCCCATGTAGTACATCGAGAAGATGAAGAGTATATTTCCCTTTATTTTCATATTTAGGAAAGAAAACTGGTAAACTGATGACCTGATTGATATTTGCATAGGCAACTTTTGGTAAAAAGGAAGGATTTAGGAGTAACTATCTTTATGAAAAATCAAATATGGTGGTTTGGAAGATGCTGCTTGTAGCTCTGATACTTATCTTGCAGAGGTTATAGGTTGACCCCACTTGTGGATGGTCATGTTTGTCAATGATTGTTTGAGAGACCACTCGTGATACATGAGAATGGCCCTGCTGAGCTGCTGGAATGCTGGACTTCCATGGTGTGTGCATTGCTACTAGGAAGCGGCTGGAAGAGATCGCCCATAGTCAAACCCTCATTGCTTCTCGACAAAGGGGATAAGATCTGGTTCCCTCCTGTTCGATATACCAAACTACAGACGTTGTCCATTTGTACTGCAATATTCCCTAGAGGGAGAAAGCTCTGAAAGGCCTACAACACTAGAAGCACCGCTCTCATCTCTAGGACGTTGACATGCAGATTGGTCTCTTGTATCGACCATGTGCCTTGGACAGTCCATCGCAAGAAATGCCTCACCGCACCCCACCCCAACTGGGAGGCACCAGTGGTCAACGTGACGCTGGGAGAAGGAAGGATAAATGGATGCCCTCTCTGGATTTCTTCGGAGTGTATCCACCAAAGAAGAGAATTTCTGCATACAAGACAATTTTATGCGATGGTTCAAGGGATATCGATGAAAGGACCACTGCACTGATAGAGTCCATTGAAGAATTCTCATGTGCAAGTGAGCTATGGGAAGCAAAATTATAGTGGCAGCCATCAAATCCAATGCTTTGAGGATCAATCTTGGTGGGGCATTGGAATGGAAAGGACCCGTCTGAGGTGTTTTCTATGTAAAAATCCTGTTCTGAGGCAGAAAGGCTAGGCAGTTGACTGTGTCCAAGCGGGGCCCCTATGAAATCTATCACGGACTGGTTGCAGATGAGATTTTTGCATGTTGATGAAGATTCCCAGTGCAGATGCTAGGAGGGGCAGATAACCTCTGGCTTTTATAAGTAGATGCCTGGTTGGAGTAGTCAGGAGCTTGTCATCTAAATAAGAAAACAATCACAGCAGTCTCAGGTGAGCTGCTACCACTGCCATACATTTAGTGAGCATCCTGAGGGCTGTTGTGAAACCAAAGGGCAGGACTCTGACTGGTAATGAAAAGCTCCTGGCCTGAAGCGGAGGTACCTTTGAGAGCATCTGTTCATTTTGATGTGATAATCAACCTTCAGGGTGTGCACTAAGCATATCCAGTCACCCTTCTGAAGAAGAGGTAGAATGGACTGAACCATGACCATCTGGAATTTGGAGTTCTTTACGAATTGGTTCAGATGAGTTAGGTCCAGAATTCGCTGCAGTTCTCCTGTCTTTTTTGACACTAAAAAGAACTATTAGTAAATTCTGGGTCCTGTTTGGTCTGATGGGACCTTCTGGATGATTCTTTTGTCTAGCAAATTTGTAATTTCTTAAGCCGCAACCTCACTCTGATTGGGTGGAACATTGGGGAGAATTTTCTTTTTTTTCACAGAAAGCTGTAAAAAGGAAATTAAGTATCCTCTGGATATGATCCTTTACACCCAAAGGTAATTTCTGATGGCTAGCCAGGCATCTTGGTGCAAGGATAGCTGCCCCCTCAACTATTTCCAGGGAGGGACAGTCATGCAACCTTTCAGGAGTGCTGGAAGGACCTGTTCGAGAAAGAATCTTGAGATCCTTGATTCTGCGGGCCCCCTCTGCAGTGCGGACAGCACCTACCATTATAATAGTTCCCCCCTCTGCTTCTGGGGGGAAATCTCCATGCGACTCCTGGAAAGGGCCTCAAGACCTCTTGAACCACATTTTCTTTCCACCATGCTGCTTCCTAGAAAAGGGTCTCTGTGGGGGGGTAGAAAAACAAATCCAATGGCAGACACGGTCTTTCACTGTCCACTCTGGGAGAGAGTCTCCTTCACTGCTGGGCCAAACAATAATGATCCATCAAAGGAAGCATTGATGAATGATGCCTTGAAAGGTTCCACAAAGTTACATAGCCACATCCAGGCATGACTCCTTATGTCTATGCCTGAACTGGCCACCCCTGAGGTACCCTCTACAGCATGCGAAATTAACCTCATAGATGCACTTGAGATGGACTGTAGGGTGGCCATTCTTGAGGAAAAGGTTTTCTGTTACTTTGCAGATATGGACCCTGGGGCAGAATTAGAGGTCCTTTATTATGTCCCTCTGAAGTGTGCCAAGTAATTCAGCAATCGCAATAGGAAAGTCACTAACAGACCAGTTTCCCAAATCTGTCGAAAGCCGTAGACTCCCTGTTAAGGGGATGGACAGTGGAGCTCTGTTCTGCTAGCTCCTTCATGTCTGCCAAAACCAGACATTTTTTTTTTGGGGGGGGGGGTTAACCCAAGATGTAGATGGGCCAGACCCGAAGGCTTCCAAAAAAGTACAGTTTTGTACCTACCATAAATGTAGATGTATGAGTGCTAATACAGCTGCAGTCATAACAGACGGGTTTTCCTGCCGTCAGGCGGGTCCTCGGTCAGCCGAATTCCAAAGTCTAGGTCCGGCGTCGGATGTTGTCGCTTCTTCCCTGACGTCAGTGCGACAGGGGTATAAAAGAACCAGCTGACGCCATTTTCTTCAGTTTTTCTTGCCCCAGATGTCAGGTGCACCCAGAAGGAAGGCAAAACATAAATTTATGTAATAATGCAATGCAATAAAATCAAAAAACAGTAGTTGCAAGCAAATACACCATAAAAGAATACCCCAATCATGTTGTAGGAGGAGGTGTTAGCAATTAGGCCTGTCCCAAGAGGGGAAGGAGGGAGGGAAACCTGGACTGCAGCTGTATTAGCACTCGAACATCTACATTTATGGTAGGTACAAAACTGTACTATGTTCATCGTGCATACAGCTGCAGTCATAACAGATGGGTAGAATCCCAAAGCTAAAGAAGGGGTGGTAAGTACTAAGTGGAACTAGGAGGAGCCAGGATGCCCTGCAAGACTGCAGTGGCAAAGCCCGCTCTAGATTTGGAGTATAATGGTAGGTGATAGTGCTTGGAGAAAGTATGTACAGAACTCCAAGTGGCTGCTTCCAAAATATATTTGGTAGGAACCCCTCTGAGGAAAGCTGCAGAGGTAGCTGTGGCCCTTGTGGAGTGAGATTTGATGCCTGTAGGTACAGTTTTACCATGAAAAGAGTAACAAAAGCGAATGCAGTGGGCTATCCATTTTGAGATTGTCTGTTTGGAAATAGGCTTCCCTTGAGCACCTGTAGCTTAGGACACAAAGAGTTGCTCTGATTTTCTGTAAGGCTTTGTTCTGTCCAAATAACAACGGAGCTGTCTGTGAATGTCCAAGGAATGTAGTAGTCTCTCCCCTTTGTTTTGTGGATTAGGGTAAAAGGTAGGTAAGTGGATAGCCTGATTCAAGGCTACCCTGTATACTACCTTTGGCATAAAAGAAGGGTTGGTTCATAAGGAAACTCTGTCCTGATGGAAAATGATGAAAGGCTGCACAGCCATGAGGGCTTGTAGTTCCGAAACCCTGCGTGCTGAGGTGATAGCCAGAGGCTGTTTTCCATGACAAATATTGCAGTTCTGTTGAAGCAGCTGGCTCAAAAGGAGGCAGGGTCAGTTTTTCTAGAATTAAATTGAGGTCCCAAGTAGGTACTGGTTGCTTCCTTGGGGGGGTTTTATATTCTTAGCCCGTCTGAGGAACTGTCTTAAGAGAGGGTGAGAGAATAAAGGAGGATCAGTGTTGTATTCTGCAGTAATGGCTGAGGCATGGATTTTGATGGAGGAGAATGAAAGTCCACTGCTTAGCATCTCAGCTAGGTACTGTAATATTTGAGGTAAATTCAGTATTTCAGGATTCTGACCCTTTTTCTGATTCCAGGCACAAAACCGTTTCCATTTTGTGGAGTAGGCTTTTCTAGTAGAAGGCCTTCTGGCCTCCAAAATGACATCCTGCACCTCCTTGGAGAGTAGGGTCTGTTGTGAATTTAAGGAATCCTCCATGCGGCAAGATTGAGTGTTTTCAGCTGACTGTGAAGAGTTTTGAAGTTGTGCTGAGTCAGTAGAAGAGGCATTAGAGGCAGGATCCATGGTGGTGAATGCGTCAGGCTCCTCAGGAGTGGGTACCAGTGTTGTCTTGGCCAGTCTGGAGCAATGAGAATCATCTTTGGTCTGTCTGCTCTGGCTTTTAATAGAACTTTGGGCAGCAGAGGAAGCGGTGGAAAGGCATAAACTGTCATTATTGTCCAACTGAAAGAAAGAGTGTGTCCACTTTCCAGGCCTGTGGATGAAAGGTCCTTGAGCAGAATTTTGTCAATTGGTAATTTCTGTGGGTGGCAAAGAGATCTATGTCTGGCCTTCCCCATGCTTGAATTATCTTTGTAAAAACTTGAGGATGCAACTTCCATTCGTGTGGATCTGTCATATTTCTGCTTAGGTTGTCTGCAGCATGTTTTCCTTGCCTGGCAGGAACTGTGCTTGAAGTTGGATTTGTAATTCCAGAGCCATGTTCCAAAGAGACATGGCTAGCCTGCATAGGGGGTATGAATGGGTTCCTCCCTGTTTATTTATGTACCACATCACTGTGGTGTTGTCTGTCCTTATCAATAGCTGGCCTGGATGTAGTAGGTCTTTGAAAGCCATAATAGCATTTATTACTGCTAGCATTTCCTTTTGATTGATGTGTAGGTGCTTTTCTTTTTGGGACCATTTACCCTGAATGCACCGATCTGTCATGTGCACTCCCCAGGCGTAGTCCGAGGCGTCTGTTGTGATGTCTTGATTTGCTTGAGGCTTGCAGAATGGGAGACCTATGTTTCTTTGGCATGCTTGAGCCCACCACAGAAATTCCTTTTGAAGACATGGAATCAGTGGTATAATTGTTTCCAAACTGTGGCTGTGTTGAGACCATAAGTTTTTTAGGTACCATTGAAGTTTCCTCATATGCAGATTTGCACATGGGATTAGCAGGATGCAAGATGCCATGAATCCCAGAGCCTGCAGGATTTTCCTTGCAGTCAGCCTGGTGAAGGTTGCCAGTTTTCTGAAGTAATGAGTTAGTTGCCCTTGTTTCTCTGGCGTGAGGTAGCCATCTGGGTGTTTGTATTCAAGCTGGCACCCAGGAAAATTATTGTTTGAGAGGGTATTAGTCTTGATTTCTTTTTGTTGACTATGTATCCCAGAGAATTCAACAACATTATTACAAACGCCAGGTGTTTCAGAAGTATGTGTTTGCTGTCCGCTTGGATCAGGCAGTCGTCCAAATATGGGAATATTTGTATCCCTTGAAGTCTGCAGAAGGCAATTACTGATGCCAGGCATTTCGTGAACACTCTGGGCGCAGTAGATAAGCCAAAGGGCAATGCAGACAATTGATAATGGGTTGAACTTGCAAGAAATCTGAGGTATCTTTTGCAATCTTGTCCGATTGGGACATGCAAGTATGCCTCCTTGAGGTCCAATGTTACCAGCCAAGACTCCTTGCCCAGCATGGGAAGAAGCTGCTGTAATGTGAGCATCTTGAATTTTGGTACGAGTAAATATGTGTTTAGGATGGATAGGTCTAAAATAGGTCTCCAATCTTTGCCCTTTCTTGGTACCAGGAACAGTCTGGAATAAAAACCTTGACCCTGTTCTTGTTCAGGTACCGAAATTTGTTTTTGTGCCTCTGCCCTTTGATTGTGTGGCAGGTTTGGCATGCCTCTCATTTTTGGAAGGGTGTGAAAGTGGAATCTGTAGCCTCTGTCTATAATGTCCAGGATCCATTTGTCTTTTGTGACAATATGCCAATTTTTCGAAAATAACGCCAGTTTTCCGCCTAAAGGTGCTGCCAATTGAGCCTTGCTTGGCATGCAGAGGGGAAAGTCATTGGTTCTGCTTTCTGAATGGCTGTGAACTATCCTCACCACCTCTTGGTGTAGGTGCTTGCCATTGTCTGCCTCTAAATGATCCTTGAGATTGCCCTCTACCCCTCGGGCGCCTGTATCTACCTCTTTGAGGTCTGTCCGTGGCTGGAAAGGACCAATTTTTTGAAGGCTGAAACGTGGAGGTTGTACCTGTAGGAAATCTTTCACTGTTTGCATTGATTTTGCCTTTTCCTCCATTTTCTTTAATACCTCCTCAGCTTTAACACTAAACAATACATCTTTTTGAAGAGGTGCATCTAGTAGTTTAGCTTTGACATGATCTGGTAAGGTTTGCTCTTTGAGCCAAGCATGTCTACGTATGACTGATCCTGTAACAGCAGCTCTACATGAGGCCTCTAAAGCATCAAAACCACATTGCAAGGTGTGTTTACCCACTTGCTCTGCACTATGCAACAAATCCTGCAACTCCTTCAAGTCTGGTTGTTCAGTTTGTGACATTTTGCTTTTCAACTGAGATAATAAAAACTGTTGATACTTTTTATGGAACTGACAGTTTAATGCCCTCATGGTTAAGGTGGCCGAGGTGTATACCTTTTTCCCCCACCTTTCTAAAGCTCTGGAATCTCTCTCTGAAGGTAATGGATTTTTGGCAGTGGAGGCCTTAATTCCCTTGGGACCCTGTGAAATAGTTTCTGGGTCAGCTGCATGGCTTTTGTATAGGAATTGGTGTGAATCAGGAACCTGGTAATACCTGTCAGGCTTGACTGGAGCTGGAGGTAAAGAATCTGGGTTAAGGCTGGCCTCTGAATACACATCATCTAGTATGTCTAAGACAGGAGGGATAGCCAGAGGCCTGTGCTGAGGGAGCAAGAGGAAATCCCTGAGCCTTTTCTTGGAATCAGAGTAATCTTGGCCTTCCCAGTGGAAGTGTTCCCTCAAGGTATGCAAGGTTTCCCCAAAAGAGTAGTCCTCAGGGGGGGAGGCTGAGGGAATGGACTCCTCTGCATCAGAATCTTCAAAAGGGGAGTATGAATGTTCCTGGTCTTCAGAATTTTCTGAAGTAATGGAGGCCTGGTCCGAGGAAGGGTATTCTTCCTCCACTCTGGGCCTTTTGTCTGAGGGGGGTTGAGAACCCCTGATAAGAGTAATCAAATCCTCAGCCATTTTGGCCATCTGCTTTTTAGGCATGGGACCTTGAGAGGGGCCCTGTGGAGCTTGTCTCTTAGAATGCATGGCTGCTTTAGATTTATTAAAAGCCTTAATGGAAAAAGAAGAAGAAGGCCTGAAGACACCTTGAGAGGTGGCAGGCCTGTCTAAACTCTGAGTTTCCCTGCCAAGAGTGGCTTCGGTATCTGTAGTCGGGGTGTGGCCCGAAGAGCCTGCGACCTCGGGCACAGAAGACACCGCTAATGAAGTGTCATCAGTAGTCAGGAGCTGCGTAGGCGCCTTGCTGAGAACCGGAGCACCAGTAGTCGGCTTTAGCATGGTGTTGGTAGAAGTCGCGGACCTCGTATATCGGTCCTTATCTTTGCGTCTTTTACTCAAAACTGGAGTCGGATTATCCGACGACATAATGTAATTAAACTTTTTGCCAAAATAGTGTTGGGCGAATTCCGCCCAACGCTTAATAATGCGTCTGTTGAATGTAGCACAAAAACGACAGGCCGAGACGTCGTGGTCTGGGCCTAAGCAAGGAATGCAGGGGAAATGGAAATCCTTATGCGGTATTTGCTTCCCACATGAAATGCAATTATTAACTTTGTCTGACATTGGTCAGAGGCAAGAAAAGTTTCCCCAACGGGGTCCTTAGCTTTCAAGAAGACTTCGGCTGAAAAGTATTCGTAATCTCAGGAGCTGGCCGACCGGCACTTGCAAACTGCTTCTGCTTCGGGCACCGCGCGGCAAGAAAGACTGAAGAAAATGGCGTCGGCTGGTTCTTTTATACCCCTGTCACACTGACGTCAGGGAAGAAGCGACGACATCAGACGCCGGACCTAGACTTTGGAATTCGGCCGACCGAGGACCCGCCTGACAGCAGGAAAACCCGTCTGTTATGACTGCAGCTGTATGCACAATGAACATCACCGATTTCCCCCGGGTAGGGGTTTTAGGCAGACCAACCACCTTTCTTGAGAAAGATCTCTAGGACATCTTCAAATGAGACATCTTCCAGTGGAGATCTAGGGGACCCTTCTCCTTCAAAGTCGGTGTCTTCTATGAGGGAATTCCTATGGGGAATTCAGGTGCCTCCTCTTGCATGTTCTCTTATGAGGAACCTCTTCAGTGGGATGTTCCAGGGAGATATCGGAGACACAGAGAGCTCTGTAGGTGGAACTGTTTGGAAGCATTTCTGGGTTGGCCGTCCCTGAGATGGGGAAGTGAATGTTCAAACACAAGATCCAGACAAAGAGCAGGATATGGATCTGAGTAAGGGAGAGTCGATACTATTCTTAGCTGGGAGAAAACCCTCTCCATCATTTCGAAGACAGAGGGACCTGGAGAGACCAAGGACAATGTCTCCTGAGCAGAGACTCTCTGAGCAGACAATCCCAGAGTCTCACTGATCCCTCGCTCCAAAGGGAGCATTAGAGCCAAGCTATCAAATGCAGAGACTCGAGGGGAAGTGATGACTCCAAAAATTTCAGAGTTAAAGTCAACCCCTCAAATCCAATGCTATTGCTCCAGCTCTGAGAGCCATTGTGCTCCAACAGAGTTGGAGCCGATTTGGTCGGGAAGGTAAATCAGAGTTGAAATAGGAGAATTGTTGGATCACGCGCATCAACTCCCAGGGCCTTAGGATCCGTGGACTCCAAACTGTGTGGTCAGATCGAAGCAGGAGTAAAAGTGGAAAGAAAAGCAGGTTGGTGGCTCACAGATCCGGTGGGTGAATGGAGCTGGCAAAACCCCATCTGGATCCATATCTTGAGGAATTTCCTCCTCATCCTGTCCATCTCTGCTTCAGAAAGACTACAAGAGGACCAAAACGTAAGAGGATGGGGAGGGTGGTCTAGAGGACTTCTTGGGAGATTCCTGTAAGAAGCGGGACCTCAGCCTCAGGGACACCTGTTCTGGAGAGAACCTGGGAACATGGATCCGAGGAGACAAAGCCGTACACTGCATTAGATCTGAAGGCTTCAAGTCCTACAAATTTATTTTTGGCAATTCTGATGACATTCATGAAGGAGTCTGGGCAGGACAGCGCTTATGCTGCTCCCTGGGCTCCTTCGATTTTTGAGAGGGGGTTTGAGCTCTTGAAGTACCCAAGGAGGAAGCTGAACCAGGGAGGAGACCATTTAAAATGAGACTGTCCCTCCGATTGCTTACAGCTTGAACATTGAAGACCACACAAAGAGTGCAAGGAGAATCCTGATGTGCTGGGCCTAAGCAATAAATGCACTCCCTGTGGGCATCAGAATTGGGGATCTTATTCCCACAGAGAATGCATTTCTTGAATCAATTTTTTTATATAAGTAAAGAAAGGAAAGAAGTAGAAAAACTATCGACAATGGTAGTTAAGAAATATAACTGCAGGTATAAGGTAGAGAAGAAACTAGTAAACGATAGTAGTAAAAATAAATAAACAAAAAGTTAAATCAAAGTACGAGTGAAGGAGGGAGTACATGCCCACATATAGATACGTAGTCTACGGATCTAGGTCTACTTATTGAATTACCATATCATCGAATTGCAAATCACCAAGATGACGTTGCCAAAATGTTAATTTAACTCCTGGATCATCGTACTTTACCTTCGGTAAACTAACCACTTGGCCACCAGCACTTAAATACAAATCAAAGCAAATCAAACTCAAAGTAGGGGGCTGCATCCCCCACAAACTAAATATACCAACTACGAGATCGCACTACAGTGGAGAAAAGTGCAAAGTTCACCATAGTGACCAAGTGGTTAGTTTCCCCAGAGGTAAAGTACAATGATCTGGGAATTAGTTAAATTAAGTTTTTGGCAACGTCATCTCAGTGCTTTGCAATTCGATGAAGTGGTAATTAGATCCATATAATCCATCAAAAATATCCTGATTTGAGTACAACCCCAAAGGAGCTCGAGAAATCGCAATCCCGACTGTCTTGATGACTGGCAAATGAGATCTGAGGTGTTATAGTGGTCAGGGCATTGTGGGTAAGGGAGGAGCTCGAGATTCGGATCCTAGAATCTTTAGAAAGTAGCAGAGTCTGATTTTTTTTCTGGTCCTGTACCAACCTTTCACATGATTTAGAGCAAAGGTGACTAATAAACTGATAGTACCCTTATTTTAACAGCTCAGATTCAAACATGAATGCAGACAACCAGCTTATTTAACAGAAAACCACCATTCATCTCTTTCATCCTTAAAAAATACATCTTTAGTAGAACACACAGCATTACCCGAGGCAGTGGCTCACAAAGTACATAAACAAACTGTACACCTACAAACTACACTGGAAATGTACAAACACACACACACACAGTTAAGTGAAAAGAGACCTGAGCTGAGCTGAAAAATCAAAAAGGTCACATGCTGTACTGCATCTTTGCTACAGAATGGAACATCCTCCCCCCATAATATAACTTCACAGCATCATATAAAGCAATACAGTTTTACGTTGTTGTTAGTCTTAAATGTACATTAGTGTCTTAACATGACAGTGCACACCTAATTTATCTTCTCCCTGACCAGCTTTACTGGGCAAGTTTCTGTTCCTAAACTCAAAAGACAATGCAAACTGAGCAAAATGGTCTTCGCCACCCCTCACCAGGACAGGATAAATGTTCCTTCATTAACTGCCATCAGAATCTATGTTTTGATTATTCCCTTTGTCAGCCTACCACAGTTAATTTCCTTTAACAGCTTTTCAACATAATAAACACAAATCTGCATGTCACTATTAACAACGATCTAGGACTTGACAATAACATACTTTCTCAGCTCATCTTCATCAATCGCCTAATTAAGCACAGATTTTAAGAAGTGAGGGTACAATTGTTATGCTCACTATTGAAATGGCTAGAGATAATAACTTTACTGTTGGGTATAGAGCAGTGTTAATGACTAACTTCTACAGTTTGTAAATATTTATAGAATGCATTCCTCTTCCTGTACAGTTAGGAGTAAACTTTTGCCAGCTATCCTAAGAAAATTAATAAAATCAAGTAAAAGAAAAATTTAACAAAGACAAAACCAAAACAAAGGCTAGCAGTGAAAAAAGACAAATGAAAATCAAATTTAGAAGTACAAAAACAAACAGGTTCTTACCGCCTTGGCAATCCTCCTCTTCAACCTTTAAGTGAGAATAAGAAGTTCTGACTTGCAAAATGAAATGTAGAAAAGTCAGACTAACACTACAGTGCCTATTTTTTTTCTTTTTTACTTAAAAGGGTGACCGCCTAAGAATCAACATGGTAGTGATGAACAATCAATGATAAGCGATTTCATTTTTTCCAGAGATTGAGACCAGAGTGTCATGGGGATTTCTTCTTTCCCCTAAATGCAGTGATTTTGGAGTTGTAAGTAGCAGGGGTTATCCAGGCTCTTCCCCATTAGGGTGTAGATAGGGGGTTGCCGCTACACAAAATTTATCTCTACCACTGTCAAACTGGTGGCGTTTCATCAAGTTATGATATTTTGTGAAGGCAGTTACAAGTGACGAGCATAGAAGACTTGCACTTCTATCATAAAATCAATTTAAATGCATCTCAAATCAACATACCGTCTCAGAGGTTGTTTTAAACACTGCTTTTTCAAAACTCCAAGACCTGATTACACAAAACAGAGAGGAGATCAGTCCAAGGAACCCATCTATAATAATGGATGTTCATCACCAGCAGCCTTCCTCACCAAAATATTCTTCTGGACAAGAAAAAGAATGTAGTCTGCATTGTTATGGGTCCAAGATCAAAGTGATCTTATTCACAAATTCACTGGACGGTTATTAGGATTTATTGCAGTTCTCAATGAAGAGTACATTCAACAACACAAAACATGCCTTAAAAAACTTGCTTATTAAAAAAGTTCTCATTGCAACTCCCCACCTCATCCAAGCACTCACTGGAATCCATTTCAGTGTCAGCAATACTGTTGGTGATGTTTGCGGGTATGCAGTCCACCAGTATCTTCCTGAAATAAATAACACTGTCCTTTGCAAACTGCAGAAAATCAAGGAAAAAATTCTTAATGTACCAGCAACCAAAACTATTCCAAACCAGCCCCTGCAGCTTCGTGCCCAAAGCCAGATTTATGTACCACAAGAACACTGGTCAAGCAAATGCCTAATCAGTGCAGCATGAGTGATGCTGCTAGTCATTGTAGCAGGTGCCTGATGTATGATGTGCCAGTGTCAGACTATGAAAAAGACAGCTGTCATCTGTGAACCACAGCTGTACCATTCAGTTGCTGAACACCAACTCTGAAGGTGCCCAACTTCAAGTATAAGGTGACCCACTAGCAGCAGCTGAGTACACAAACTTCCATTTTTACAATTACAAACTTATATTTTTGCCTCCATGTCACTTCTAATTTAAAAAAAAAAAATTCTCTTCAAACGTTGCCTCTATACTCCTTTCAATCAAATGCATAATGTTCAGTTTCTTAGATGATTAACACAACTGTAAGCAAATTATTTGCATCTGTATGTAGCAAGTGTTAAATGAAATAGTTTTAAACATCTTATGGCTTCCAGTCACAACACTTCTGCTGAATATAAAAGCTATTTTAGCATCTCTCAGTGCAAACACTGCCAATGTCAATCCTTGAAATTCCAGAAATGAAGAAAGCTACATGTCCAATACCAGAGGTCTGCATTTAAAGTAATAATAAACTAGTCAGCAAGTCAACTCACACAATGATTTTAAGTAAATAAAACTCTACGAGTGAAGTCCCAAATCCAGACAGCCCCATTAATAATAGATCTTAAACCACAGCTGTTTTATTTATTGCCAATGGTACAGATTGGAGTACCCACCTGTTCACCCCATCGTTTCAGGTAGGGGCTGTTTGACAGTGTCCCTGCCTGCTGTTTTAGGTGTGTGCTTAAAATGTTTGCTTTCTCATGCTAGAGCACTCTTGAAAGATGCCACTGAATTTTTGCACTTAACATCACAAATGTAAATGGATTGGAAGTAGTATCGCTGTACCATGGTTGTTAATCTTTGTAGACATCAACACCAAAAAAGGGGGTATTACAGCAATATATTATAATCTCAAAATGTCTGAAATGCACCTAGAGGAGTTTAATGATTTTAGTCCCTCTAAAAACAATTGCTACCTGCAGGTTAAGGGAACTGCAATGGGAGCTGTTTTCCCACCCATTTACCCAAATTTGTTTATGGGCTACTTAGAATGAGTTTATATTTATGATATCCTAGACACCTTTTTCTTTATCCTCTCGACATCTGCAGACATCCGTTGGATAATATTTGGTTGGATTGGAACAGTGATCTTTACAGTTTACTGGCATTTTCCACTTATTTGAACACTAACCAAATGGACATTCAGTTTATTTGTAAAGGAATGTTACTTGCACTTATGGCCCAAGTTATGGCTGAAAAACAGGCCTGCAGGGATCAGTTTGCCTACCATGTTGCTCAACGAAATTTACTATCAGTAATGCATGATGGTGTGTGCAGTGAGTAAGGATTAATTAGCCTATGGGTGCCTTAGGTAATAATAATACCCATTTGTTAACCAGGTAGGCCCACTGCATACACAATCCCTTTTCAAGGATACCTGGAAGCAATGTCTAAGTGCCCTGTTCAAGGTCACACTGTAGGCAGATGAAGAGCCTTAACCTTTTGCTCCAAATACCAAACATGTAGACAACATGATTTACATACATAGGATTTTTTTTCCACTTGAAATAAAATATCTCTTGACCAATAAATAGTTATTAACTTTATGATCAAGTATAGGATGCATCATCACAAGACAGTTCATCACATTCCATGCTACCAAAAAAAAACAAACAAAAGTACAGTTGTGTAAAATCTTAGCACAGTGGTAAATGTCCTGCTCTTCAATGTTGTAGTATTCATAACATTAGGGATTCCCCTGCCTAGGGCAGCCCGACCTTCGGACAGTATGCCAAAGCCTAGGGTTGCTTTAATGTAAGGTATATGTCATATAAATGCTCCTCGTGTAGCTTAGATCATAAAGGTGATGTCCTAATCTACCATCCCCAAAAATGAAATCCCCAGTACGAACACTAGTACGAACACCAGTCCAAGGAGAAGCAAGAGGTAACCAGTACATCTAGAAAAGATATGGACCGGGGGAGGAGGGCGGGGGTGAATACTGCAACAGTGAAAAGAAGGATATCCATCATTATGGTAAGATTTTACCCAACTGTACCATGTCCTCCCATTTCACTGCTGCAGTATTCATTACATTAGGGAGAGTGCCAAAGCTCAGGAAGAAACTTGGGAGGAGGAAGGGCCAACAGAGCACTCTAGTAATCCATGAAGGATGGCCTTAACAAAACCAGCTCTAGAAATTCCATCCAACTTGTAGTGTGGCATAATGGTTAAGGTGTTTACCTTACAAACATAAGGTGCAGGGTTTTATTCTCGCATGGGGTAATTGGCTAGGCTGAAAATGGCCCACAAGGGCAGTTAGCCTAGTACTCATCTATGAGCCAATGAACCTTAGTAAAAGTATGCACAGAAGTCCAGGCAGCTGCCTCAAGAATAGAGTTAGTATTCAAAACTTTGAAAAAAGCATCAGAAGAAGCCACAGCTCTAGTAGAATGAGCCTATACAAAATAAGGAAGGCTCTTATCATGAAAAGAATAACAAAAAGAAATAACTTTTGGAGAGCCAAGAAGAAATAGTCTGCTTGGATACAGCTAATCACAAGAACCTGGGATGAAAGAAAACAAATAGCTGATCAGATTTCCTAAAAGTCTCCGTCTTATCCAAATAAAATCCGAGTTGTCTATACACATCAAACATGTGCAGCACCTTCTCACTGGCAGATTGTGGAAAAGGGAAAAAAGAGGGCAAATGAATAGACTGATTAAGGGACAAGTCATTCACCACCTTGGGCATAAAAGGATTAGTACACAAGGACACCCTGTCCTTATGAAACACCAACAAAGGTAAGACAAGCCATAAATGGTTTGAAGCTCAGATACCAGTCTGGCAGAGGTAAGGGCTAACAAAAGAACAGTCTAAGAGCAATGTTGCAAGGAAGCTGAAGCCGCAGGCTCAAAAGGAGCCAGAGTCTATTTCTTCAAACAAACTGAAGATTCCAGAGAGGAGGAATGGGCTTACTGGGAGGCCTAATATGAAGGATGTCCAAGTAATTGTTTAACTTCAAATCTAGAGGCTAACAGAAGAGATAAAGGCAAACAAGCAAAGATATAGGATAGGTGGGCCTTAACAGAAGAATACGCCATGTCAGCACTGACCAATTCACGCAGATAAGATAAAACCAAAAGAACATCTACAGAAAGTGGATCCAAGTTAAGAGAGAGACCAAATAGAAAACCTCTTCCATTTGGATAAGTATGATTTCCGAGTATTGGGTTTCCTGGCCTCCTGCAGGACCCCAAGTAAGTCCTCAGAAAAAATGTGCATGTGGAATCAAAATCATATCACTCACAGTGTCAGTTGAAGAGTGGACAGGTTGTGATAGATGAGAGATGCCTTGTCTTGTGTGCATTGCTCCACCCTGTGAGGTAACTTGTGATGATTGCCCTTGGCTATATGCAGAAGAGGGAACCAATGCTGTCTCGGCCAAAAGGAAGTCACCAACAAGATTTTGGGTGTGTCCTGTTGAATTCTGAACAGGACTTTTGGAATGAGGGGAAGGGGAAGGAAAGCGTAAAGAAACATCCCCTGCCAAGAAAAAGATGGCATCCACCTTCCACACTAGAGGACCTGGGACTTTGGCACAAAATAGAGGAAGTAGTCTGTTCAGAGGGGTTGCAAATAGATCCATTTGAGGATTACCCCACTCGTGAACAATGTCCAGAAACACATCCCTGTGAAACATCCATTCATGGGATTGAGTTAAGGGCCTGCTCAGAGTGCCTGTCACAATGTTTTGACCTGAGGGAATGTAAACTGTCTGAAGAGTCACTTGATACTGGACAGCTGATAGCAAGATCCCATACCAGAAGTGCCAACTGGCAAAGATAAGAGCTGGTTCCCCCCTGTTTACATACCACATCAGTGTGGTGTTGTCAGTAAACACCTTGAGAAGGCCTGGGAAGAAAAGAGGATGAAAAGCCTGAAGAGCCATCTCCGACATTGATGTGCTCCTTTTGTTGAAGAGGAGACCATACCTCCTGCACCTTTAGGGAGCCAAAAGCTGCTCCCCATCCAACATCTGAAGCATCTGTGAACATCTCCTGAGAGGGAAGGAGGGGGATGAAAAAGGAAGCCCTGGATTTAGGGACAAATGCTGGATCAACCAGAGGAGTTCCTTCTTGAGACAAGGTAGAAAAGGAACTATGAATTCTAGGGGATGAGCATGTTGAAGCCAAACTGACTTCAGGAACCACTGAAATGTCATTGTGAAGTTTGGCCAGAGGGAGCATAGGGATCGTGGATGCCATTAAACCCAGAGCTCTCAGAAATTCCCTGGTTGAACTGAAAGACAGAAGAAGAGTTTGAAAATAGGAGATGTGGGTCAAGGCCTTGGGAGAAAACAGGGATGCAGCAAAGGCACAGTCTGAATCCTGCAACCCAGAAAAACATGGTCCTGAGATGGAGTTGGAGAAGACTTTTTGAAGTTTATTGTAATCCCCAGGCTCTGAAGTAGAGAAATGGCAAAATGTAGATTTTGCAACAGAATCTCTAGAGTAGATTCCTGAAACAACAGGTCATCCAAGTAGGTAAATACTTGGATCCCCTGAATCCTGCAAAAAGCAATCACAGGTGTGAGGCATTTGGTGAATACCCTTGGGGCTGTAGAAAGGCCAAAGGTCAAAGCAGAGAAATGAAAATGCCAGGAAGCAACAGAGAAATGCAAAAACTTCCTGAAAAGGGGATGGATCGGAATATGGAGATAAGCATCCTTGATATCCAGAGGCATCATATAAGCCTGAGGAAGCAAAAGGGGAAACAAAGTCTGAATGGACAACATCCAAAAAGTGGGCACCTTCAGAAAAGTGTTTAGATAAGAGAGGTCTAGAACTGGCCTCCAAGTGCCCTCCTTTCTGGGAATTAGAAACATCCTGGAGTAAAACCCCCACCTCCTTTGGGATACGGGCTCCTCTTCAACAGCACCCAGAGTCAAAAGATCCCGAAGCACCTCTGAGGAAAAACAGAGTTGTTCCCAAGGAGGCTGAGGAATATCCATAAAAGGGGGAAGGGATTTCCACACCATGAAACATCCCTGACAAATAATGGACAGAACTCAGGAATCCGGAGTAATCTGTAATCAAAGAGGATGAGAGAGACAGAGAGAGGCGGAGAGAAAGAGGAAAGTGGCTGGGAAGAATAGGACAGTCAGACAGCACCTGGTTTATCTGGAAAGGAAGACTTCTAAAGCACTGAAGTCTGAGCAGCCTTAGCAGGAGGAGCCTGCTTGCCACCCTTTTGTCCTTAGGAGGAGGGTGATATTGCCTGTGAACAAAGGCTGGCTTACTGGGGTAGTTTCTCTGAAATTTAGGAACAGAAGAAACAAACATGTTTGAGTTTATGTAAAGTCTTTCCCTTATCCTGAAGGAACTTAACCAAATCAGCAGCAGCTTCACCAAACAATTTATCATCAAGAAGGACATCTTTCAACTTAGCTTTGATATCATCATCAGCAAGGGTTGAAGCTGAAGCTAAGAATACCACTTCATCACTGACCCAAAAGCAACAGCCCTAGAAGAAGAATCTGCTACATTATAATTGCACTTGATGGAATGATGAGCCACCTGGGAGGAAGTCCCTAACAGGGAAAGAGCTGACGTTTTACCCTCAGAGTCTGGAAGATCAGGTATAACCTGACAAGCCTGGAATAATAGAGCCAACACATACCTGGACATATGGGTTTGATAATTAACAGCCCTAAAAGCCAAGGTAGCCAAGGTGTAAACCTTCTTACCTAGCCTTTCAATAGTTCTGCTATCTTTATCAGACAGCAGTAATTTGGATGAAGGAGGCAATTTAGAAGGCTTGTCAAATGCTAAAGACACCACTGAGGGGTCAAGCAGCAGGACACTTGTACAAAAATTTAAAGTCCTCAGGCACCCTATCATGTTTTTGGGAGCATGGGAAATAGGGGCTAAGAATATGGAGTTTTAAAGGCACTGGAAAATGTATCCAACAGAGCAACCAAAACAAGAGAAACAGCAGAAGGTTTAGGAGATTCTATCTGCAGCAACTCATAGTATCTCTTATGAACCTCAGAGACCTCAGCACATTCCTATTTAAAAAAACTTAATCATCCTGGAGATTGTGTCCCTAAAAGGAATCTCTTCAAAGGGAGTCCAAAGGAGGAGGAATCTGAGAAGAGTTAGCAAGGGATTCCTCATCAGAATCCAATTCTCCTCAGAGGAATCCTGTTCCCAAATTCTTTTAAGAAGCATATAGGACCAAGGGAGAGCAGGAACAGAAATACCCTAAGGAGGTTTCAATGCCATCAAAGCACTAAACAAACCCTGAGTGAAGGCCTGCCACTTACTCTGTGGATCCCTAGGGGCAGGAAAAATGTTTAGTTTTTTTGATTTTTCTTTAATGGACGCCTAAAATATAAAACATGGAAGGCTCTGACCTAGGACAGCATTCAGTAATGGTAGTAGGGACTTCTCTGACTAAAATCTGAACATCAACCTTAGACCCCTCAGAAATGATCAACCATGGTCCGCTCTAAACATCCAAAACGGACGTCTGCAAAACCTCCTCGGACGTGCTTAAAGCTGGATCCCCACTGCCTCCAACCCGGATGTGGCAGAGGAATCCAACAACAAAGCTGGGCGAACTTCCGGGCATTCACTCATCTTGGGATAGACGTCCAGCAGAGGCTGAACAGTGGAAGATTCCAGCCTATGCTTCTTGGCCTACCCTGAATGTTGCTCCTCGGGGCGGGAAGTTTCCTCCATCGTATCTTTCGTGAGAAGTTTAAGATGCTGATTCTCAAGATACAGAACCAAAGAAGAAAGTCTACTATGCAAAGTTTTAGGCCTGACAGATGAAACAGGACGTATGGTCATGTGAGGTGCCAAGGCAAAACAGACACTGTTTGTGGCAGTCTTTATGGGGAATCTGTCTCCCATGCTGGCATTTACCCTTCTTGGATGACATGAAACCCAACAAGCAACAAAAAGAAGTAAAAAGAAACCCCAATGTGGCACTTATCTGAAATGTTTCAGTGAAACCAGCAATGGAACGTAGGAGGCTGATGATCAAGAGATGGTGTTCAGACTGGCAGCAAAGAAGTTCTGAGGATAGTACATCCGGACGTCACCATTATGCCCTACGCCACTCGAGGAGCATACATGTGAAGTATGCTACACCTCAAAGCAACCTTAGGCTTTGGTGTACTGGCCCGTCAGACTACCCTAGGCAAGGGATCCCTAATGTTATGAATACTGCAACTGTCAAATGGAAGGACATCCCACTTTAATAATCTCAGCACAAAAATAACTTAAATCAATGTTTTTGCAGGGGGCAAACCCATTGCACCACCTGCAACCCTGCATCACTATACATACCAACTATAAAATTTCAGAACAGATATAGGCAATGGAAAACATATCCACATCCGCACTGTTACACAGTCTAACTTTAACGGACTCCATCGTCTCATTAAACAATGTAGTTTGATGGTTTCCTACATAGTCCAAACAACAAAATCTTAAACACAGTATGTACAGGATAGTTATCCACACTATAATCTGATCTCTACCTATAGCAAGAACTATAATAATATACATACAGGAATTCAGTACAATGGATCAAGTGATTTGGGATCTGACAAAAGGGCAATTGATTTACTAGGGTGAATCCAATGTAATATGCAATTCAAAAATATAATACTAACAGGATTAGACTACTTTTGAACTTTTTGTCTGCATTACATACATTTGAGAATTGGGAGATAATCATGCTATTCGTTGTGCAGCATTAATACAAATTATTGTGGGCTGTACATATATAAAACACACACAAACACGAAACTGGCAAGATTCACTTTTCAGGAAGCAAACCCTGCCTGTTTCAGACACCTTCTACACAGAAGCAAAGTAGTTAAAAAGGGCTGCATGTTCTGTTAACACAGATCAGTAATGACATTGTTCTGCTCAAAACAGAACATTTACAAAAAGCACACTGACGTGAAAATGCCAGTAGCTGAACAAGGCTTACAAGTCTTATGCAGGACATTTAACAAATCTTTATTCTTAAAGATCTTAGAAAGCAAATAAAGCACTGCTACATGATCACAAAATGTAGATTCCTACCCTCTTTCTTGTTCAAATTGTTGATCACAAGTAAATGTTTCACCACTGTGGATTTGCAATGTTAAGCTTCTGGGTCATAAGTGGTTGTAACAGTTTGCAGTATTATAATGCTACTTAATCATTTTGATGCCATATCAGTATGCCCCCAAAAAGTATCAAAGCCGATATCATGCTGCTGTCATTACTGGCATGCCTTCCCTTGGGTTGAAGGCAGACACAAGTAGACAAGGATACATTATGTACTCAAGTCTCTTGCCATACATATAAACTGAATGTCTTTCTTTAGTCCCAGGATAAGGCTATAGGCCTTCCTATTACTGTAGTCATGACAATGTTCAGCTCACACTTCCTTCAAGATTATTATGCAACAGGCTTCTGTTTAACATCCAGAAAGTTAAAGGTTCACTACTCCACACAGCGAAATATGTGCCAGCCAAACAGTGAAGGCTCAAAGTGTGTCATAACCTTGTCTGTCATGGATCTGCACATGCTACCAAGGAAATAGTATGTGTGATATGCCTTTAAGAAGCTTTCCAGTGAGTCAGCACTTGCATACAAGTACTGAGCACATGCAAGAGTGTTAATTTGAGTGAGAAGCCAGAGTGTGAGCATACAAGTATCTAGTCAGTCATTCAGTTGGATAGCTTGTGTGACGTCTGTGCACTGGCCCAGTAATCAAGTAGCCTCAATCCTCACCACTAGCACCAGTGAGGGGCATGCACATTGGGAAGGATAACAAGTACATGCACAGTAAAGTACAATTTCCCTTAAGAGCACACACACAGATCACACTCAGTCTGGGGCTGATTTCTCCCTTTCTCTCCAAATGCCCAATAAGACTCCCCACTGGCACAGCTATAGGGTTCAGATCTCAGCCAAGTAGTCAAGCCAAAACCTCCAGTACCCTCTGTCCAACCAGTGCTTCGGGCCCCTGCCCAAGTAGCTGACAAACACACAGTTTGACATTTGGTTTATACACAAACACTCCTGGGGAAGGCTGGTACAGGTTCTCCAGCTATGCCCCCTCCTGCCAGGCTATGCGGTAGTAATCACTGCCACCAACTACTCTCATCAGATACTATTAAGGCCCTTCCCAAAGGGTGATCAATTTCACTGTGTAATATTACTGTTATCCAAATAGTAAGTGTGACGAACAGCAAGACTACTGGAGTGGCTTGGGCAGTATCACTAAATACGTGCAAGTACTCTAGAACTTAAATTATTTCTACACAAAACAGCCATAGTTGAAAGGGTTTAAACATATTTAATTAAATAATAGAAATACAAGACAATACTTATTATTTCAACACAATGACATTACAGAGTTCAGAAACCACAGGAAAATGCTTTAAAATAATACTGTAGAATAGTCTGACATAAATATAGAAAACAGCTGGACTAATCTGGCTATTTCTATCCGTCTCTGAGAAATCGCTATTCTAAATAAATACCTTACTTACAGAGCAAGGAAGTACTGGTGAGTGGATATTCTTCAGACAAAATCCAAAATGCTCTCCTGTCTTTCTGTCCTTAAACTAATAACACAGTACTGCTGAGTCATTCAGATTACATCATTCTTAACAGTTCTGATTTAGTTTCCCAGGTGCACAGAAACTCAAAATTTACATTTCTTTTTTGTAATCTGCACCTGCAGGAAGCCACAGCAATAAAAATCATTTTACATGTAAAACCTTAGTAATTATCTCCTGTCCTAAGACAATAGAAAGAATTCCTTTGTCCAGACATCCTGTCACAGAGCTTAAGATCAAACAGTCATAAAATGCTTTACTCATCAGCTTTCTTCCAGCAAGGTGCACTGTATTTACATTTTTGAAGCTCAGTACAACATATAGTTTAATCCTAACATATTCTCTTTACATTTGTAGAACAAACCTGTGGATTACATTAAACATTTTCAATGACATAGAATTATTTACAAAATTCTATCTAGCTAGGCTGGCAGCCTTCACGGCTTGTTTAAGTTTAATGTTCCTGCCATCCATCCTGATGTATTTCTATACAATAAACTACTTAAAATGAACACTCAAGCCTCAATGTCTTTTTAATGCACATAAGAAAATCGACATGGTGTCAGAATGGAATCCAGAGTTACAACCACTTTTCCCACCTTTAATTTGACGCATAACCTGTACAATTCAATTGAAAAACAAATCTGTTAGGGGAAAACATAAAAATTAAAAAACGTACAATAAGCTGGATGCATAAGTGTGCACACCTTTAAACTAATACTTTGACGCACCTTTTGATTTAATGATCTAACTTTTGAAATTTCGAAATTGTAATAAAAAATAAAACAAAAAAAAAATTGTTTTTATGTTTTTGCAGGGGGGCAGTTCTGAGATTGCATTACAGTCAGGGAAACTGTAAATTTCCCATTCAGACTCTACAGCAATCTCCATTCAAAATGTTCGAATTTCAACACTTCGATCTTATGGTCTCGACAATCTGCAGTAAGTTTTGAAACTTCGAGCTTGTGAAGGGACTCCATAAATGATATATACACAAACATATACACAGAGACACAAATTTATTATAGTTTTTATATTTATATGCTTGTAAATACACACACAAAATTGACCAAAGACCATGGATGAGATAATCACCTGAAATTTTCCAAGAAGATAATCCAATAGACACTGTTGCCATACTGGAAATAAAATTATTTTTAAAACTTAGTAAACTCTCAGCTAGCCTTAACCCAACAGAAAACTTATTCCATCATCTCCCTGCCCTTAATTTAAAATGGTTCATACCCCATTTTGCCGAGAGCATTTTTGGAAGATCTGTCAAAGCTATTCAGATATACTATATTTTAAATGTCGTATAAAAACCTATGGAGGGATAGATTTTTCACTCAGAGACTCCCTATGCTGTGGAATAAAATCCCGGTCCATGTGAGGCAGAGCACCTCGCTGGCTCTGTTCAAGAGAAATCTTGACCTGTGGATGGGAGATCGTAGGTTTACCCCGGGAATCATCTCTGTGTCACTGCTGGACAGAGGCACAACAAACTAATGGGCACAGTATTTTTTCATATAAGGGGTGGCGTAAGCCACAAAACTTTGGGCTAGGCTTATAAATGCCTTAGGGCAGATAGCCTAGTATAAACCTATGAACCTATGAAAAACAAACCCCAATTAATAGTTTATAAAGTCATTCTTCTTATATGCCCATAAAAGATGCTAATATAATATAATATAATATAATATAATATAATATAATTGACTGAAAAGAACTACATTTCTTCATTCCTTCTTCACATTTGATGTTACTTTATTCCACAATAGTTGTTGGAAGTACCTGGGTACTATAGGTACACAACTCTGCTTCACACTCCATGACTAGTCTAATTATACTTCTAAAAACTGTCACCATAACATTTTCACCACTGGATGAATTTTTTTTTTTGGTTTCCAAGGACCTCATTTTTAGCAGCCGGACCACCCAGTGTTTCACATCCATGCCAGGTCCTCTCACCCCCCTCCAGACTTACTCCAGTATTGCTGGGGCCGGTCCCAGATTCTGAGAGCATCATAAGGACTTGACTCAGCTTCCGTCCCTGGAATTTTATTTTTTTTGTTTATGCCATGCCCACTTACCTTTCCTACCTCCACTCATTCATTGTGTCGGAGGACAACTCTCCACTTTGGTCCACACCTCCCCCCTTAGAAGTATATCAATAAGCACCCTCCCAAGGATGAAGGACATGCCTATACCTTCCCTGCTGCTCCATCAGTCACCCGAGCCACTAAATGAACCCAGGTTGGCTGGGCCGCAGTTAGGCCTGTATCTCTCTATGCCATTGGAGTAACTTGGATGAAAATGTTCTTAATATGATTTTAACTGTGAACATTTCCTCACAACTCTATGTCTAATAAAACTTAGTTCCCCTGCACTAATTACTACTAGATCATGATATGTCATGCATGTTAATAATGAAGTTTTGGGTAGTCTGGTTTATCAATACACAAGTGTATCAATTTCAACTTTGTGCTGTTAAATGAGACTACATTAGATAGAGTCCAAAAGTATAATTTACCATGATAAGTACGAATCCCTAGTTGACCTTCCAGGGAAGTAACCAGACCTGCCACTTCATCATCTGCAATTTTTTTCTGACTAGTACCCTTCAACTTTGGAGAAGAATGGCATGAATACATGGCGCAGGAAAGGGTCCAGAATGAAGACTAGGGGTACCCTTCTATCGATATTAAATTCCCTGGATTATGTTCCTCACAAACTATTGCTTTTCTATTATTCAACAAATTAGCAATCCATTGAAAAATACATGGATTAAATCCCCAGTTCTCTAAAGCTATTATTAACAGGTGAATTGGTATCTACTGCATGTACCACATCAGAGTAGAATAAATAAGATTTAGAATTGAATGCCCTTGTATAAAACTAGGTTGACAAATATCTCCTCCGCTCATAACATTTTCCTAGGATACTTATAAGGCCTACAGGGTTGGGAGGATGGCCAAATGGTTAAGGTGTTTGCTTTACAGACACACGGTACAGGGTTTGAATCTCACAGGGGATAATTGTCTAGGCTTAAAATGGCTCACAAGGGCAGTTAGCCTAGTACTAATCTATGAATCTATGAAAGTTTTCCTTCTTATGAAAAACCCCACCTTAGGAGTAGGGGTTACATTTGCCTTCTTTCACTGTAATTGCACATGCTCAGACTCCAGTGATTGTTGAAATAGGTAGTTTGAAAGCTTCTATATACATTCTTTGATGTTTACTACAAAATGCTCATTGATATCAACAAGCCTTAATGATGTAACCTTCCTCACTCCTGCCAGAGCATCCAATACTAATTCATATGCAATTATATGGCAAAATAAGTCTGTAACGTTGTTATAATTTGATACTTTTCTCAAACAGTACTGACAGTTGAAGAAATACCTCCAAAAACTCTCTGCTAGAACATTAGAAGATACACACCATCCACGCTTAACATATACTTTTGCCTACATTGTCCCTTCTTGTACTGCTTTACACAATTACAAAAACATTTCCTGTTATCAGGAATATACCCAATCATCTTCCTCCTAAATTTTCATTCCATCCTGACAGCGGCTCTCATTTTCCTGACACATTACTTAAATGTATTACATTCCAATGGGTTTTTCCTTCATAAAGTACAGTTGTGTAAAGTCTTCCATAATGGTAGATGTCCTTGCCTTCACTGCTGCAGTATTCCTTATAATGGGGATTCCCTGCCGTGAAGCCCTCAGTCTGGCCAGTTTACCAAAGTCTACCATTGCTTTAAGGTATTCTGAATGTCACCTGCACACTACTTGCATAGGGTAGGGCATATAAAGGTGACATTCAGGCTTACCATCCTCAGAACTGATTGCCCCAGTAGGAACAGCAGTCCAAAGAGAACCTGCACATCCAGGAAGGAAAAATATATCAAAAAAGGTGGGCAAGCCATAAGGTTCATAGGTTGGTACAAGGCTATCGGCCCTAGGGCCTCTACAAGCCTAGCCATAACAATTCCCTGGCTATTTCTTCCCACACTATTTACTTCCCTGGACCCCTGTCTGACGTGATCCCCTTCTCCCATCCAATCGTCATGGTTCCTTTTGAAGAGGGCCAAAGAGACACTCTGCTTGACATGTATGGGCATTCTATTCCAGAGTCTGGGGAGTCTCTGGGTCAGGAACCTATCCCTCCAGCATGTGTTGTTTACTATGATGACAAGGTTTAGATCCCTGGAGCGTGTGGCTCTGAGGGATTGGGATTTCTTTAAGTGTAGCATGTCCAACAGCTCTGGGTTTGACATGGCCTTGTATGTTAAGCAGAGATTGCCTTAGACCAGACTATAAGCGACAAGAGTACAGCTGGAGTTTAAGGTGGTCAGCGTAGGGCATTTAGGGAGGTATTTCTGCGGCCTTTCCAGTTGTTGCAAACGTCTTGAGCGGTGCATACCAAACGGGGCATTGTATTCTATAATGGGTCTAATAAGGGATGAGTACAGTGGGACGATAACCTTTTTCTGGATGAAAAGCCCTTAGTGATGAGGTGTGCCACATAGGATTTCCTGACTGTTGTGGTGATTGTGGCGATGTGGTTATCAAAGGCAAGACCACTGTCCACCTGTGTCCCCAAGTCTCATCACACTTTCGGTGTTTAGTGTACTGCCACCTATGTGGTAATTCACAGGTACATGTTTTTGCCCAAAGGAGATAACTATACATTTCTTGGCATTGAGCTTGAGCCCACGGCTCTGGCACCAAGCATCTGTTTCTGTAAGGCCCTTTTGTAGAGTATCCACATCATTTGGGGATTCAGTAATGGCTCCCAGTTTGCAGTCATCTGCGAACTTTGTTAGCCAGAGTCCCTTAGTGCTGGCCTGTACTTCAGAGAAGTAGATGCCAAACAATAGCGGTCCCAGGACTGAATCCTGGAGGTACTCCACTTGTCACCTGCCTGGAGCTGGATTTGGTGTCGGCTACTTTTACAGTGTGGGTTCTGTCAGTGAGCCAGTTTGCAACCCATCGAGTGGTGTAGGGATTAATGCCCAGCTTAGTAAGTTTATCTATGATTCCAGAGTGGGGGATGGTGTCAAAGGGCTTGGTGAGGTCCAGATAAGATAAGATGTGGAGCGCCTTACCCTCATCCACGGTGCTGGAGACCGATTCAAAGAAGTCAATCAGGCTCAGGAGACAAGATTGGCCCTTCACGAACCCTAACTGGGTGGGGTCCAGTGTTTGAAGGTTGCCAATGTCTTTGTTTACAAGTTCCATGATAATACGTTCCATGGCCTTGCAGATCAGACTCAGACTGATGGGGCGGTAGTTCCTGGGATCCAAGGTGGATACCCCTTGTGGAGTGGGATAACTGTAGCTATGCACCACTTAGTGGGCACGAAGCCTGAGGTGAGGCTATAATTAAACATGACACTTAGGTGAGGTGCCAGTTCATTTTGTAGTTCATGTAGTACACAGCCCGGGATGTCATCTGGTCCCATGGATGCTGTATTCTTAGCTTTGGAGAGTGTGTTTCTTACCTCTGTGGCTATTACCACCAAAATTTGGCAATCTTCTGGTATTGAGATGGGTCTTTTAGGGGGTGAGAGGGGGGCGAAGTTGGCATTGAATTGATCTGCCAGGGTATTGACAATATCCTTGGGATCAGTATATTTAATGCTATTCTATTGTAGCTCAGAGCAGATCTAAGCATTGCCATTTAGATTGTTGACATAGTTATAGAATGCCTTGTAGTTGTCTTTGGAATCTTGGCAATTTTATTTTTGTAACTAGCTTTGGAGGATTTTATGAGGGCTCTCGGCTTCTTACCGAGGCTGGTAAGGGAGTTTTTTGCATCCTGGGATTTTCCTCTTTTCTGCAACAGTTTCTTCCTTTTATTGTAAAGTTTGTTTACACCAGATTTGCTTCCTTTTTTGGAGGCGAGCGTCTTGGTTCTATTTGGAATGGCACGATTCATGCATGAGTGGATGTGCTCATACAGTGCCTTAATGTAGGATTCAGCAGTCGAACGTTCAGTTCCCTTCTGCATGGGTGTCATGAAGTTTGTCACTTCTGACTTGAGAAGCATGAAGTTGCTTTTGGAGAAGTTTTTTATGGAGGTTTCCTTATTGGGGGGTGGGGGTGGGATGTGGATGTTAAGGGTGATTAGCTTATAGTCAGACCTGACCAACGAGGGAGTGATCACAGGTGTGGAGCATCGATTTCCCATGTTGGTAATGACCAGGTCAAGGATATTGGAGCCCCTGGTGGGACTATGGATTAGTTAATCCAGGGTGCTGGAATTTATGAATTCCAAGAACAGTTGGGCAAAAGTGTTGGTACACGAGTAGTTTTCCCAGTTAATGGCAGGGTAGTTAAAAATCACCCAGTGTGTTTGGTTGCATCTTAATATTTTCCAGTATGCTTAGAAAGGTGTAGTGAGAATATTGGGGCATGGCGGGGGATCTGTAGCAAGCTACAATTTGGATTGCAGTCTTGGGTAGTGTTAGCTGCACCTGGAGAATTTCAGACGCATTGTGCTGGGCAACTACCCTGGTGGTATGAATATCCTTGGTGAATATGGACACTCCTCCACCTTTAGTGTTTCGGTCCTGGTTTGGTGACCGAAAAGTGTGGTAAGAGTTGTAGCCTGGTATTGCAGGGGTGCTCTCTGCAGCCTTGAACTAGGTCTCAGTTACTGCACAGATAACTCGATGTTCTCCATTTTTATGAGTGCCTTGAGAGAGTGTATTTTGAGGTTTAGACTTCTAGCATTGATTAGCATTACCTTCAGATTTTGCATGCTTGTACCCGTTACGGTGGTGGCTTTGCCCTTTAAACTTTGCCTAAATAAGGTTTTGCAACTATCTGGCAGAAGAAAGAGTAACAAAAGAACTGTCTTCCAAGAACAATGTTGCAAAGAAGCTGAAATGGCAGGCTCAAAAAAAGCCTGGGTAAATTTTTCCTGAAAAAAATTAAGATCCCAGAGAGGAGGAACAGGCTTCTTGGGAGGTGTAATATTAAGGACACCTTTAGATTTGAGGCTAAGCAGTTTCTTAGACACTAGAAGCCAACAGGGGAGTTAAAGGCAGACAAGCAGAAAGAGTGGATAAGTGGGCCTTAAGAGGAGGCCAAAACAGCATTGAGCAACTCACACATGTAAGAGAGAACCAAAGGAACATCCATAGAAAGTGGGTCCAGGTCATGAGAAAGACACCAAATAGAAAACCTTTTCCATTTAGATAAGTAGGATTTCCTAGTAGTAGGGTTCCTGGCCTCCTGCAGGACCTGCAGCACGTCCTCAGAAAAAAGGTGTCCATGAGGAATCAAAACCTTATCACCCACAGTGTCAGTTGAATTGTGGACGAGTGGGAAGGATGAGAGACTTCTTGTATTGTATGAGGTAACTTGTGACGATTGCCCCTGGCCAGATGCAGAAGTAGAGGGAACCAGTGCTGTCGCGGCCAAAAGGGAGTCACCAAGAAGATTTTGGGAGCATCCTGTTGAATCTTGAACAGGACTCTTGGAATGAGAGGAAGAGGAAGGAATGCATAAAAAAACATCCCCTTCCAAGAAAATGAGAGGGTGTCCACCTTCCAAACCACAGGACCCGGAACTCTGGCACAAAACAGAGGCAGTTGAATGTTCAGAGAAAAGGCAAAGAGATCTACTTGAGGAGTATCCCACTGGTGAACAATGTCCAGAAACACATCCCTGTTAAGCATCCATTCGTGGGTTTGAGTAAAAGACCTGCTCAGATTGTCTGTCACAACATTCTGATCTGAAGGAATGTAAACTGCCTGAAGAGTCACTCAGTACTGGATAATCTCATACCAGAAGTGCCATCTGCCAAAGACGGAAAGATCTCATAACCCCACCCCCCTCCCCATTTGTTGGTATACCACATGCCTGTGGTATTGCCTGTGAATACCTTGACAGGATGAAAGGCCTGAAGAGCTGGCATAAGAGGCTTCATCTCCTTGAAGTTGATGCCCTCCTTCCGCTGACAAGGCAACCACATTCCCTGAACCCTCAGGGAGCAAAACATTGCTCCCCATCCCACATCTGAAACATCTGTGAACAGATCCTGAGGGGGAAGAGGAGGCTGAAAAGGGAGCCCTGGATTCAGAGAAAACTGCTGAATCCACCACAGAAGTTATTTCTTCAGACACAGGAGAAGAGGAACAGAAAGTCTAGAGGATTCGCATGCTGAAGCCACACCAACTTCAGAAACCACTGGAACTTCCTCATGTGGAGTTTGGCCAGACGGAGAATCAGAATGGTGGAAGCCATGAACCCCAGAGCTCTCAAACTTCCTGGCTGTAATGGAGGCCAGGGGAAGAAGAGTTTGAAAGAAAGAAATGAGACAATGCCTTTGGAGGAGACAGGGATACCAGCACTGGCACCATTTGAAATCTGCAACCCAGAAAGACAGGATCCTGAGAAGGAGTCAGGGAAGACTTTTTGAAGATTATTGTGAACCCCAGGCTCTGAAGAAGAGAAATGGTAAAATGAAGATTTTGCAAAAGGACCTATGGAGAAGATGCCTGAATCAGCAGGTTGTCCAAATAAGGAAGGATTTGTATCCCTTGAAGCCTGCAAAAGGTAAATCACAGGAGCAAGGCATATGGTGAACACCCTTAGGGCAGTAGAAAGGCCAAGGGCATAGCACAAAACAGAAAATGCCTGAAAGCAATAGAGAAACAAAAAAAAATCACCTGAAAAGAGGATGGATCGGAATATGGAGATAAGCATTCTTAGGTTCATAGGTTCATACTAGGCTATCTGCCCTAAGGCATTTATAAGCCTAGCCCAATGTTTTGTGGCTTACGCCACCCCTTATATGAAAAAATACTGTGCCCATTAGTTTGTTGTGCCTCTGTCCAGCAGTGACACAGAGATGATTCCCGGGGTAAACCTACGATCTCCCGTCCACAGGTCAAGATTTCTCTTTAACAGAGCTAGCGATGTGTTCTGCCTCACATGGACCGGGATTTTATTCCACAGCATAGGGAGTCTCTGAGTGATAAATCTATCCCTCCAGCACGTCCTATTTATATCCGTGCTAAGGTTTAAGTCGCTTGCTCTAGTGGTTTTGGTGGATTTGGATTTTTTGAGGTGGAGCATGTCCATTAATTCCGGGTTGGACATGGCCTTGTATGTCAGGCACATGTCACCTCTGAGCAGACGGTATGCGACTGAATAGAGCTGGAGTTTCTTCAATCTGGCAGCATATGACAGATTTTGGAGTCCCTTTATCCTTTTGGTGAGGAACTTTTCGGGCCTCTCCAGTTGCTGCAGATGTGGGGTGAGATACATCCCGAATGGGGCATTGTACTCGATCATTGGTCTGATAAGTGAAGAGTACAGGGAAACAATGACCTCACTAGATCTGGTTGTGAATCCCTTCATGATCAGGTGGGCAATGTAGAAGGTCTTTCTAACCACTTTAGCAACGTGAGTGCCAAAAGAAAGGCCACTGTCAACCTGGGTCCCCAGGTCCCTGATAACCTCTTCTGTGCTACCATATAGGTGGCAATCCACTAAGCACAGAAGAGGTTATCTTGTTTTTCCCGAAGGGTATGACTATACATTTTTTGGTGTTTAACTTCAGGCCATGGCTCTGGCACCAGCTATCTGTTTCCGTGAGTCCCTTCTGAAGGATATCTGTGTCCGATGCACTTTCCACTATGGCGCCCAGTTTGCAGTCGTCTGCAAACTTTGTCAGCCAAAGTCCTCCCATGTTGGCCTGTACTTCTGAGAAGTAGATGCCGAACAATAGGGGGCCAATGACCGAGCCCTGTGGGACACCACTTGTGACCAGCTTGGAGTCTTGACATAGCGCCAGCAACTCTAACCCTGTGGGTTCTGTCCTTAAGCCAGTTTGCAACCCATCTTGTGACATATGGGTTTACATTTAAGCTGGTAAGTTTTTCTACAATACCCGAGTGGGGTATTGTGTCGAAAGCCTTTGCAAGGTCAAGGTAGGCTGTATGGACTGCCTTTCCCTCATCAATGGCCTTGGTGACTGTTTCGAAGAAGTCGACCAAGTTCAAAAGGCATGATCTGCCCTTGAAGCCAAACTGGGTCGGGTCCAATGTCTGCAAGTCCCCTATATCTTTGTTTATGAGCTCCATTATGATCCTCTCCATAGCTTTGCAGACTAGACTTGTTAAGCTTATGGGGCGGTAATTACCAGGGTCCGTAGAGGCACCGCCTTTGTGGAGTGGGACCACAGTTGCCGTACGCCACTCCTTGGGCACGTATCCTGTGGTAAGGCTGAGATTAAACAGCTGCCTTATGTGCGGGTTTAATTCCTCATTTAGCTCGTGTAGCACACAGCCGGGGACACCATCTGGTCGAATTGATGCTGTGTTTTTAGCTTTAGAGAGAGAGCAGCTTTCACCTGCGCATTTGAGATGTCTGGGAGGCTACACTCCGCTGGGATAGTTATCTTTCCTTTGGGGGGGAGAGGGGGGTGAAGTTTGCACTGAATCTGTCTGCCAGTATGTTGGCAATGTCTGTGGGTTCAGTGATTTTTGTATCATTTTGGACTAATTCTGAGCATATCTGGGAGTTTCCACCCAGGTTCCTAACATAGCCGAAAAAGGCCTTATGATTGCCCTTTGAATCCATGGCAATTTTTCTCTCAAAATTGGCCTTAGTTGATTTTATGAGTGCTCGTATTTTTTTACTAATAATGATCAGGGGTGACTTCCCTTTTATGGATTTTGTTCTATCATGTAATAGCTTTCTCCTCTTATTGTAAAGTTTGTTAATGGCTGGGGTCCACCAGACTGGACGTTTTCCCTTTGTGGAAACAGTCTTGGTTTTATTTGGGATTGCCTGATCCATGCAGTCCTGGAGGTGTTCATAGAAGGCATTTGTAAGTACTTCCGCAGCTTGGGTTGTGGTTTCCACTGGCTCAGGGGCCTTGAAGGATACCAAACCAGTCTTGAGTAGTGTGAAGTTTGCTTTAGAGAAGTTCTTCACTGTGGTCTTTTTTATTTGGGGTGGGGGCGGGATGTGGATTTCCAGTGAGATTAGTTTATGATCAGATCTCACCAATGAAAGATATACTTCCGGTGTGGAGCATTTTGTCCCCATGTTTGTAATAATGAGATCTAGTATATTTTCTCCTCTCGTGGGAACAGTGACTAGCTGATCCATGGCATTTGAATTTATGAACTCCAGGAACCGTTGGGCTAGAAAGTTAGGGCTTGAGTAATGTTCCCAGTCTATATTCGGGTAGTTGAAGTCACCCAATATGATGGTGTTCGGAGATACATTTATACCCTCCAGTGTCTTCAGGAAGGCTGTGTGGGGTTCCTGAGTTTGAGAGGGTGGCCTGTAGCATGCTACAATTTGTAGAGCAGTTTTGCCTATGGTTAGTTGCACCTAGATGGTTTCCGAAGCTTCGTGCGTTGCCACCAACCTGGAGGTGTGGGTATCCTTTATGAATATGGATACACCCCCTCCTTTTGTGGTGTGGTCCGGCTTTTGGGGCCGGAACGCATGATATGAGGTAAAACCTAATAGTGCCGGGGTGGTCTCAGGAGCCTTGAACCAGGTTTCAGTTACAGCACAGACATCGATGTTCTCCATACTGAGAAGGGCCTCCAGTGCGTGCATTTTGAGATTTAGACTTCTGGCATTGAGCAGCATTACCCTCAGTTTCTTCCCATTTTTGTTTTCTAGGGTGGTAGGTTTAGAATTTGAGCCTTGCCTAAAAAAGGCACTATGGAGGTGGCAAGAGCCTTAGCCAATATCCGGAATCCCAGGGGTGACCGGTGCTAGCCGTCCCTTGCTAAGCAGCGTGGCTTGTCAAGCATGTCATCCCAGGCGGACAGACACTGGATCCCCTTTGAATGACACCAGACATTAAGCCAATTGTTAAAGCTGATCATCTTGTCTCTATATTGTGGCATCCTTCTTGGTGAAGGAAGGATACTGCTCAGGGTCAGGGTCATACCTGCCTGGGCTACATAATCAAAGAGCTCCTCTATGTCTCTTTTCATGTAGTCCAGGGAGGTACGTCTCAGGTCGTTCACACCAGCATGGACAATGACTGTCATATTTGTACTTGCCGTGGAGTGACCAGAGTGCTTGTGTTATGTGGTGGATTCTAGCGCCTGATAGGCAGCTTACTGTGACCCTCTCCTTGTTCAGCCTGGTGAGTGGGATGTCAGTGTGTCTGACTATGGAGTCACCTATGACAAGTATGTTTGGTGTTGTATTTGGCCTTAAGGGCTGTAACTGCTTTGCACACTGATTTTGTGGTTTATGTGTTGCTTGTAGGGTGTCTTGAGGTAGCAGTGTTTGGGTGTCTGCTTTGGAGGCCTCTGCTGTTTAGGTAAATTTTTACTCAGAGCCTCCGAGTATGTCTTTGTGTGTTTATGTGTTTGATTCAGTGGTGTGGTAGCATTATGTGAGACTGGTTTTGTGGTGTGTGTAGTTGCCTTCTCCTCCTGTCTGGTCTTGCCAGTCCTGAGTTGAGAGAGAGCTCAGCCTCCAGTTTGGCTAAATAACTGCATCTCTCGCAAGTATTTCTGTTATGTGGGAGGAGGAGAGGGTTGTCTATGTACATGAGGCAATTGTAACATTGCCTCAATATTCCCAGATTCACCAACTGGGCAGGAGAGGACGCCAGCATCTGGCCCTTCGACATGCTAGAATAATATTGGGAATTCCTTAATAATTGAAAACAAGGGCCAGTGGGGAGTGAGGGTGTAGTGCTTTTAATTTTTAGTGCTGACTTATATAATTGCTTTAGTGAGCAAGTGCCAGGTAACTTGAGTGCAATGTGTTACAAGTAACTAAATGCAAAAACGACAAACAGTAACTTTCTTTCAAGTGAAACAAGGAAATAAGTACAGTAAGCAATGCAGATATCACTAGTGATCCACAGAAGCGCTGAGAAGCCGCGTATTAGGTGGAATTAGCGTTCCAGGGAAATAACAAGCAAACAAACAACAAGCATATAAACAAAGCTAGATTCAGCAGGCCTGGATCTAGTCTATGCTACAGCAAACAAGGTGTACCAATTTCAGTAAGATACAGTTCAAATATTCAGGCACTATAAACCTTTAACCAGAAATTCCCAGCTCAGAAGGGCAGAGTCTAGCCTCTTCTCCCACAAGAGTGCAGACCACGAACCTTCTTAATGTAAAATAACTGGCCTGAAGCCCAAGTGCTTAAACCAGAACTAATACACTTGGACACTGGGCTCTCAATCAGCAGTTCCCAACTTAGAAGGATGAAAGCTACCTGTCCTGCCACCACAGTGCTTGCTACAAACCTTCCTAATGTAAAACAACTGGTCTGAAGCCCAAGTGCTTAATCCAAAAGACTTAGAATGATAGCTACACTTTAATCAAGTTACAACCAAGCAGTAATAAATACAACTGAATACTTTAGAGAATGTCTGGATTAGTGCTCAAGTTACACAAACAAAGCTAGATCCAGCAGGCCCGAATCCAGTCTATGCCACAGCAAACAAGGCGCACCAACTTCAGTAAGAAGCAGTTCAGATATGCATGCACTATAAGCCTTTAACCAGAAATTCCCAGTTCAGAAGGGCAGAGTCCAGCCTCTCCTCCCACAAGAGTGCAGACCACGAACCCTCTTAATGTAAAATAACTGGCCTGAAAGCCCAAGTGCTTAAACCAGAATTAATACACTTTTAGAATAACAGACACTGAGCCCTCAATCAGCAGTTCCCAACCTAGAAGGATGTAAGCTACCTGTTCCGCCACAACAGTGCAGACCACAAACCCTCTCAGTGCAAAACAACTGGTCCGAAGCCCAAGTGTTTAAACCAAAAGGCTTAGAATGAGTTACACCAAGCAGTAATAAATACAATTGAGTATTTTTAAGATGATGCAAAAGTAAAATGAAGTAGGTAGAAACACAAGTACACAGATAAAAAAAAATTATCTGAACAAGTGCTGAGATCAAAGAAACAGATTTGAGTGCTGAAACTAGAAAACTGGCTAGTTATAAGAAAAAAAACAAGCTAGAAGGCTTCCCTCAAACACAGAAGGGCTTGGGGGCTCAGAAGCCTACAAATAGTCTATACCACTTAACAGGAAAGGCAGGAAATAAGCTTAATTTTTTTTTTGTCCGTTTCCCAGATGCTCTCTTTGTACACAGTAGGAGTGCCAGAAATCAGAATATGATCTCACTGCACTCAGTTGATTGAGCAAATGAGATGGGCCCAGAGGCAGGCTGAGGGGCAGGCAGTTTCAAGGCCACTAAGATTTTGAAGAGCAGAGTTAAAACTGCCAGTTCAGTTAAATATTCCTTCAACACAGTTTAAATCAAATTAAATACTGTATTTTTAAAAAAAAAAGTGCAGATAAAGGTACTTAAATTCTCTTATACGTCCAGTTGAATATAACCAAGTTCTTAGCCGGCCAAAGCTGAGGTTTTTAAGCAGGTCCAGAGACACAAGAAAGGCCTGAAGGAACAAGACAGGAAAATGGAAATGAAGGGACAGCATCCAAAAGGAAAGCACCTTCAGAAAGGTGTTCAGATTGGCTGGTCTCCCAAGTACCTTGTTTTCTGGGCACTAGGAACATTCTTGAATAAAACCCTTTCCCCCTTTGGGACACAGGCACCTTTGGAATAGTACCCTCAGACAAGAGGTCTCAAAGAACCTCTGGGGGAAAAAAGGAAACTATTCCTGAGGAGGCTGAGGAATGCCCATAAAAGGAGGGCGGGAAACACAGACCATGAAGTACCCTTACCGAATGACTGACAGAACCCGGGAATCCTGGGTGATTCAGAGCCAAACAGGAAGACAAAGAGAAAGGTGAAGAGAAAGAGGAATATGGCTGGGAATGGGTGCAGTGTCAGACAGCACCTGGTTTGTCAGGAAAGGAAGGCTTAAGAATCCCTGCAGTCGAAGTGGCCTTAGCAGGAGGAGTCTGTTTACTACCCTTTTTACCTTTAGAAGGAGGGCGAGACTGACTACGAACAAAGACTGACTTAGAAGGGTACTGTCACTGAAATTTAGGCACAGGAGAAACAAAGACATCCTTAAGCTCATGTAAAGCCTTCCCCTTGTCCTAAAGAGACTCAAATAAAAGCAGGAGCCACTTCACCAAACAAGAGTATTATCCAGGGGAGCATCCATCAACTTAGCCTTAATATCATCGGTCAAAGGTTGAAGCCAAAGCCATGAATATCTCCTCAGATCTGAACCAGAAGCAGCAGCCCTAGAAAAGGCATCTGCTGCATCATAACTATATTTGATAGAACGACCGGTAACTGGAAACAAGGTAAAATCCAACAGGTGAAATAAAAATGCAGAGCAGGGAATCCAAACACTCGAAGCCGGTACTGTTTCGTTAAATACTTTATTGTAGGTTGAGCGCTTTCATCTGCTAACATGCAGATTTCATCAGAACAATTACCTAGACATAGAAACAAGCTTATATAACATTATAGGCGCCAAACACTGATTGTTGATATTATTCTTAAAACGGCCATGTTCCCACAGGATAACTCAGTTGAGATACCAAGCCATAATGCAGTTAATACACTGAAAAGTTATAAAGGTTTTAAAATTACTAATGTGTTGTAAAAATACTAAAGTGTTATAAAAGTACAAGTTTGTTTGACTTCTCCCTAAGATTTACTAAAAAATGTATATATTAATTAGAATATATTAAAAACTGTACTAAAACTAAATAAACATACTAAATACATAAGTATTGCATTGTAATAGCAGATGAATTACTATCATATTGTTTCATATTTGTTAGGTATGGAATATATTTATCCTAAACATAACCTACACTTATAAAAAGGACTTTGTAAAAACAACAGTATACTGTTATAATATGTCTACTAAGTCTATCTAATGACAAAGTCCAAATGAAAAGAAGTTCCAAAACCACCGTCAATTGACACACATCACATATGGCGTGGTTTGATAGATGCATACTGTAATGTAATAAAATATGTAATAAAAATAAAAATAAAAATACAGTATACTATAAGTTACAATATGATGTAGATCCTACAATCTCATTTCAAAGCTAACAAGGGTTTAATACTAATGAAGTCATTAATCCCTGGTTTTGTAGTGGCATCAGTGCAAATTTGCCATCTACTCTCTTTCCACGCCAGGTAGGTCTTCCAATTCCCCCCCTTGTCCTTAGTATTTACCTGATCTATAATGGAAAACCTAAAGGAGTGGTCTGTGCCTTGATCATGAATGTGTCGATATAAGGCGTTCTTCGTATCTTGTTTACTTATCTTGTATGTATGCTCATAAATCCGCTTCTTAAGCTTTCTTTCTGTTTTGCCTATATAATAGGCCGGACACTTTGTGCATATGGCAATGTACACTAAACGCTGTGAGTTACAATTACCATGGATGTTAGTGATCTTAGTATGTATGATGTTCTCTAATCTGATGGTAGGTGTGGTGTTTATGAATTTGCATTGGTTGCAACGTCCACATTTACTGGTTCCTTTATTGGTTCCATTGTTGTTTCTAGCTCTTTCACTCTTTGTACCACATTCCAATAACATTTTGATGTTACTTCCAGTTTTGTACACGGTGCTTGTCTCTGTTCCAACTATATCCCCCAGGTTGCCCCCAGCGGTAATTATACTCCAATACTTCTTCAGAATGTCCGTTATTAAATAAGCAAATGGATTGTATCTGATCACACATACCATTCTATTTAGGTTTGGACTTGTATTGTTCTGTATATGCATAGGACTACCCAAGAGCGGTTTATATTTTGATCCCCATTGTGCTTTGACGTAGGTAGTGATATTGTCTAGTAACTTTTTAGGGTACCCTCTCTCACTAAAAAGCTGAGAAATAAAGGTGAGTTCATTATTCATGTCTTCAGCAGTAGATGACATTCTTGCTGCCCTAATGCATTGGCCCTTCACAATGTTTTTAAAGATATGTCGTGGGTGACAACTGGTGAAATGGATATAATCATTTGAGAAGGTAGGCTTCCTGTATAGTCTGGATGTGAATCCAGTGCCAGTATTACCTATCCAGGTGTCCAAATAGGATATGCCCTTATTGTCAAATTGGTACGTGAATCTCAGAAAATCAGTGGTGTTGTTTAGATATGTCACAAAAGTGTGTATCAAATCTATCGGTCCTGTCCAAATGATAAACACATCGTCCAAAAATCGGGTATACAACTTAATGTGCTTATAGAAGTCACAAGTGAACAAATGGACATGTTCCCACTCCAACATAACCAAGTTGGCAAATATCGGGGCACATGACGCTCCCATAGCCACTCCTTGAGATTGTCTGAATACTTCACCCTGATGCTCAATGTAGTTGTGTTCCAACACCAAGCTCATCATATCTGTGATTAAATTCACTCTATCGCCACTACTTTCTAAGTATTTACATAGGCTACTATGAAAGTAATAGAGACCAGTGTTAACAGGTATGCTGGAAAAGAGATCTTGGACATCAATGGTCAAGAATGTCAGGTTTTCATCCCACTTGTCCGTGGTAACTTTACTCAAGAAATCCCATGAGTCCTTTACCAGATGTTCAACCTTGCTGTAAATCGGTTTGGTCCAATGATCAATGATGGTGCCTATCTTGAATGTCTTAGACTTAGATCCTGATATGATAGGTCTGAATGGTGGCTTGGTTAGATTTTTGTGTATCTTGGGTATTCCGACAATACGTGCCAAAATCGGGTATTCTGTTTTGACATATTCATATATATCACTTGTTATACGATTGTCAATGAAGTAGTCTTCTATGGTGTTATCAATACGTCTGTATCCAGTAGTAATCTGGTTATAAGTTACCTTCTCATAATGACCTGAATCATATAAAATGTTGTGTATTTCTTTCTCATATTGGGCATTGTGAAAAATCACTACCCCTCCACCCTTGTCTGGTTTCATGATTCTAATCTGTTTGTTTCTAATAATATCATTCAAACATCTCCTTTCCTCTTTGCTCAGGTTATCCAAGCAACTGCTCTCATCACTGTAAAAGTGCCTACTTTCTTGGTGTAATTTGTAGATGTCATGACAATCCATATTCTCATATATAGTTACCTGTGGGTTCGATATAGGTATATATGTGCTTTTTTTCTTTAAGTCTTGATGTTGAGTTAGCTCATGTGTATTAGTGATGTTGTCCTTAAATTGTAATGCCAGATTCACCCTTCTACAAAAGAATTTTATTTCCATTATAACATCAAATAAGTTGGTTTTGACCGTTGGTATGAATTTCATACCTTTACTAAACAGTGTGATAAAATCTTTAGTAACTGGGGTATCTGTGTAATTATATACTTTGTATCCGTGATGGCTAATAATACACGGACCTTCGTTTGGGTCAGTCCTAACCAAACCATCGAGTGTGTACTTATTGGTGTATGGTCCAGTCTTGACTATGTCCATGTCTGATTTAGTACCAATGGCTGTACTGGTACTACCCTCTGTATTGTTATGAACATGAATACCTAATATCTCCTTTGTTGTTTTCTTTGTGCTGGAAAAAACCTCCCCCCTTGAAAATTCTCTTCCTCATATCTCCGTGCATTCCTTTTATTACTTCTGGAATTAACCACTTCAAATTGTCTTTCTTCTCCTGTATTGTACCTAGGCCATACATATGCTCTATCATTTTTGTAAAGATCCATGTCCCTTTCTAGTTTATGCATCTTCCTTTCGTAGGCTTTTTTTACTTTTACTGTGGCCTGGTTGAACTGACTGGAGTAACAGTCATACCATCTATCAAACAATGCATCCTTAATAATGCTTTCATTTAGGTTAAACACTTCATCTAATAATGCCTTAGCCTTGATTTCATTGTGTTTAATAAGATGCTGCATATAAGTGTACCCAAAATCATTGAACATATCGTTAAAATCAGCAATAATAGTACTGTCTATCTTTAGACCTAATGGAAGTTTAAAAAACCTGAGTCCTTTGGGTACTATTTTCAATGATATACATTTCTCAAAATATGCAATATCAATCTTAACACATTTATATTGTATCAGTTTCCTACCTAATAAATGAATACGAGATTTTATATCATCCTTTATATGGTTATTGTTATGCATATTAAAATTTGCTCTATCATATTTATCATTAGAGTCATACTTGTTCGTAAAATCATATTGGTCAAATACAAAATCATTAAACATATTGGACACTCCTGTGTCCTTAGTACTTTCTATATAAGTTTTTTTAGGAGTAACTTGTGAGTCCTTATTTACAGTACCTTTGTTGTTGTGAGATGATTTATTCACAACATGGGAATAAGTCCTGAAATACTCATTCCGCTTCTTGGGACGTGCACCCAATTTCTCATTATCCATTTGCAGATTCACCATGCTTAAATCAAATGTAAAATCTTCCTCGAGTGATATGTTAGCTGAATTAGCTACCAAATCAATATGTAAGCGACTGTCTTCCACTCTAGCGTCTCCCTGACCATTAGGGATATCGCTAGTGTAGCTGCAATCCGCAGCTTCATCTACAATAACAAAATTTGCTCTCACAGTGTTGTAGGCGCCATCGACTTTCCGCTCTGGGATATTCTCTGTATCTAATTTGCTCATATGAGTGGTACTACCACTCCGGATAACTGCACGTTCAGTTGCAATATGCCTGGTGGAATGAACGGAGCCTCCGTTCTCCATAACGGCTTCTGTAAGCCTGTTTACCATGTCCATAAGCTTGCTAACGTCTCCTTTCAGTGACGTTACTGCCTCACTGAGTGACTTAAGCACCTCCGGCTTCCATGAAGTGTTAGGGGATCCCTCATCTGCCATAGTACGACCGGTAACTGGAAACAAGGTAAAATCCAACAGGTGAAATAAAAATGCAGAGCAGGGAATCCAAACACTCGAAGCCGGTACTGTTTCGTTAAATACTTTATTGTAGGTTGAGCGCTTTCATCTGCTAACATGCAGATTTCATCAGAACAATTACCTAGACATAGAAACAAGCTTATATAACATTATAGGCGCCAAACACTGATTGTTGATATTATTCTTAAAACGGCCATGTTCCCACAGGATAACTCAGTTGAGATACCAAGCCATAATGCAGTTAATACACTGAAAAGTTATAAAGGTTTTAAAATTACTAATGTGTTGTAAAAATACTAAAGTGTTATAAAAGTACAAGTTTGTATTGTAACTTATAGTATACTGTATTTTTATTTTTATTTTTATTACATATTTTATTACATTACAGTATGCATCTATCAAACCACGCCATATGTGATGTGTGTCAATTGACGGTGGTTTTGGAACTTCTTTTCATTTGGACTTTGTCATTAGATAGACTTAGTAGACATATTATAACAGTATACTGTTGTTTTTACAAAGTCCTTTTTATAAGTGTAGGTTATGTTTAGGATAAATATATTCCATACCTAACAAATATGAAACAATATGATAGTAATTCATCTGCTATTACAATGCAATACTTATGTATTTAGTATGTTTATTTAGTTTTAGTACAGTTTTTAATATATTCTAATTAATATATACATTTTTTAGTAAATCTTAGGGAGAAGTCAAACAAACTTGTACTTTTATAACACTTTAGTATTTTTACAACACATTAGTAATTTTAAAACCTTTATAACTTTTCAGTGTATTAACTGCATTATGGCTTGGTATCTCAACTGAGTTATCCTGTGGGAACATGGCCGTTTTAAGAATAATATCAACAATCAGTGTTTGGCGCCTATAATGTTATATAAGCTTGTTTCTATGTCTAGGTAATTGTTCTGATGAAATCTGCATGTTAGCAGATGAAAGCGCTCAACCTACAATAAAGTATTTAACGAAACAGTACCGGCTTCGAGTGTTTGGATTCCCTGCTCTGCATTTTTATTTCACCTGTTATATTTGATAGAATAATGAACTACCTGAGAGGAAGTCCCAAGCAAGGAAAGAGCAGAAGATTTATTCTCAGAGTCTGGAAGATCAGAAAGAATCTGACAAGCCTGAGAAAGAAGACCCAAGCCATACCTACAGATATGGGTCTGATAATCAATAGCCCTAAAAGCTAGAGAAGCCTAAGTATAAACCTTCTTACCCAGCCTATCCATGGTTCTACAGTCTTTGTCAGAAAGCAGTAACTTGGATAAAGGAAACACTGTTAATAGCAGCAGTCTGCATTTAAAGTGGAACAGCCTTACAAGACTTTCTGCAAATATATAGAGCTGAGTATATTTTTCTGTATTATTCTGTATTATAGAGCTAAATTGTTGCTTGGATATCTGTTGTCTTAGTGTTCTGCAAATATAGAGATCAGTATATATTTTTTGGGTTTTATAATTTGCACTCTGATTCCTCACATCTCTGTTGAAACTTTTCCCTACACCCCTCCCCGTTCTCGTAGTAGTTTAAATTTGGTGGCTTTTGCAGTGTCCGCCCCACTGTAGATTTGCTCTAGGACACTCCCCCAGTCCCATCTCTTTACCGCATTCTACCTAATAAACCCTTTCTGCACTTGCTTTTAGTCCTTTTTAATTTAATTACATTTTTGCAAACTGTGAGTGGACTAATATTGCTACATACTCAAGTGTGCCAGCTTGCACTGCATGTGAATTGTTTTTACTACTGTTTTTGCTACTTTTCTGAAAAATAAAAAAAAATTGTAAGCCTGTTTCCTACCTTTCCTGTAATTAGTGTTCCAGATACAGATTTGCTGTATCCAGGACTATTTGTAAGCTTCTGAGCCCCCACGCCTTTCTGTGTTGGAGGGAAGCCTTCTAGCTTATCAGTGGGAGTGGTAAGCACTAGGTAACGTGTCTAGCACATAAGGAGTGGTTCTGGCCCAGAATTTGTAGTTATTGGCCATTTGGGCGGTCTTCCATCTCTCTCAGCTTTCTGATTTGAAGGCCTGCATTTGCACTTGTTTCTGTCCTGTAACTCCTGGGCCCATCTCATTTGCTCACTCAAAAAAAAAAAAAATCTGCTTTTACTGTATTTGTGTTTCTTCCTACTTAATTTTGCTTTTGCGTCATCTTAAAAGTACTCAATTGTATTTATTACTGCTTGGTGTAACTCATTGTAAGCCTTTTAGTTTAAGCACTTGGGCTTCAGACCAGTTGTTTTACATTAGGAAGGTTTGTGGTCTGCACTGTGGTGGCAGGACAGGTAGCTTACATCCTTCTAAGTTGGGAACTGCTGATTGAGGGTGTATTAGTTCTGGTTTAAGCACTTGGGCTTACATTAAGAAGGTTCGTGGTCTGCACTCTTGTGGGAGGAGAAGCTGGACTCTGCCCTTCTGAGCTGGGAATTTCTGGTTAAAGGCTTATAGTGCCTGCATATTTGAACTGTTTCTTACTGAAATTGGTACACCTTGTTTGCTGTAGCATAGACTAGATCCAAGCCTGCTGAATCTAGCTTTATTTGTATGCTGCTTGTTTGTTTGCTTGTTATTTCCCTGAAACGCTAATTCCACCTAAAACGTGGCTTTTCAGCGCTTCTGTGGATCCCTAGTGATATCTGCATTGCTTACTGTACTTATTTCCTTATTTCACTTGAAAGAAAGTTACTGTTTGTCGTTTTTGCATTTAAGTTACCTGGCACTTGCTCACTAAAGCAATTATACAAGTCAGCACTACAATATTAAAAGCACTACACCCTCACAAACTCCCCTTGAGTACCTCGTTCCCCATTGGCCTTTTTTTTTCCAATTATAAAGGAATTCCCAATACTATTCTAGCATGTCCAAAGGTCAGTTGTCAATCTCCTCTCCGGTCCAGCTGGTGAATCTGGGAATCTTGAGGCAATGTTACAACTGCCTCATGTACACAGACAACCCTCTCCTCCTCCCAACAAATTCCAACACATGTGAGAGATGCAACCATATAGCCATACTGGAGGCTAAGCTCTCTCAACTCAGTACTGGCGAAACCAGTCAGGAGAAGAAGGAAACCACACTCACTACAATTCCAGTCTCACATAGACCTACCACGACAGCAAACCAAACACACAAAAACATACTCGGAGGCTCTAAATAAAAATCTGCCTAAGCAGCAGAGACCTCCAAAGCAGACACCCAAGCAACAGCTACCCCAAAACAAAACACGTGCAACACATAGCTCACAAAGCCTGTGTGCCAAACAGTCACAGCCCTTAAGGCTAAACAACACACCTGATACACTTGTAATAGGTGACTATCGTCAGGCACACTCAATAGGACTGTCATTGTCCATGCTGGTGTGAATGACCTGAGACGTACCTCCCTGGACTACATGAAAATAGACATAGAGGAGCTCTCTGAGCATGTAGCCCAGACCGGTATGACCCTGACCTTGAGTAGCATCTTACCCTCACCAAGAATGATGCCACAATATGAAGACAAGATGATCAATTTCAACAATTGGCTTAAGTATTGGTGTCATTCAAAGGGGATCCAATGCCCGTCAGTCTGGGATGACATGCTCGACAAGCCACGATGCTTCACTAGGGACGGCTTGCACCTGTCACCCCTGGGTTTTGGATATTGGCAAAGGCTCTTGCTACCCCCATACTGCCTTTTTTAGGCAAGGCTCAAAAAAGACAAACCCACCTCCATAGGTATCACAAGGGATAAGAAACTAAGAGTAATGCTACTCAATGCCAGAAGTCTAAACCTCAAGATGCACACACTCGAAACTCTCCTTAGCATGGAGAACATCGATATCTGTGCAGTAACAGAAACCTGGTTCAAGGCTCCCGAGAGCACTCCAGAACTACCAGGTTATACCTCATACCATGCTTTTCGGCCCCAAAACTTGGACCGTACCACAAAAGGAGGGGGAGTATCAATATTCGTCAAACATACCCACACCTTCAGGTTGGTGGCACAGCACGAAGCATCAGAGACTATCCATGTGCAAATAACAGTCAGTAAAACTGCCTTCCAGTTTATAGCCTGCTACAGACCACCCTCCCAAACCCAGGAACCCCACTCAGCCTTCCTGAGAACACTGGAAAATATGAAGGTCTCTCCAAACACCATTAGATTGGGCGACTTCAACTACCCAAACATAGACTGGGAGCATTACTCTAGCTCCAACACCCTAGCCCAAAGGTTCCTATAATTTATAAACTCAAATGTTATGGAACAACTTGTTACCACTCCCACAAGTGAGGAAAACATACTGGACCTGATCATCACCAACATGGGGACTCTATACTCCAGACTAGAAATGTATCCCTCACTGGTAAGATCAGACCATAAACTAATCTCACTGGATATTCACATCCTGACTCCACCCCCTGCCCTGAAAACCACAGTGAAAACTTCTCTAAAGCAAATTTCACACTCCTCAAAACAGAGGTGGAATCCTTCAAAGCCCCCGGGCCTGTGGAAAATATGGCCCAGACCGCAGAATCCTTTATAAACACATTCTATGAACACCTTCAGGAATGCATGGATCATGCAATCCCAAATAAAACCAAGACCCAATCCTCCAAAGGCAGGCGTCCTGTCTGGTGGACCCCAGCCATAAACAAACTATACAATAGAAGGAGGAAGCTACTACATGATAGAGCAAAATCCCAAAAAGAGAAGGCATCTCTGATCAGTATTAGCAAAAAACTACGGGCACTCATAAAATCGTCTAAGGCCAGCTCCGAGAGAAATATAGCACAGGACACTAAGGATAATCACAAGGCTTTCTTTAGTTACGTTAGGAACCTGGGTGGGAATTCCCAGATATGCTCAGAATTAGTCCAAAATGACAGAAAATACACCGAACCCACAGACATTGCCAACATCCTAGCTGACAGGTTCAGTAAACCCCCCGCCAAAAGGGCAAATATTTATCCCAGCAGAGTGCTGCCCCCCTGGTATCTCAGATGCTCAGGTAAGAGCTGCCCTCTCCAAAGCAAAAAACACAGCATCAATGGGACCAGACAGTGTCCCGGGCTGCGTCCTACATGAACTCCAAGAAGAGCTAAACCCAAACATAAAACTACTGTTCAATCTCAGCCTTACTACAGGATATGTACCCAAAGAGTGGTGTACAGCAACAGTGGTCCCTCTCCACAAAGGTGGTGCCTCAACAGATCCTGGAAACTATTGCCCCATAAGCCTGACTAGCTTGGTCTGCAAAGCTATGGAAAGGATCATCATGGACCTCATAAATAAAGATACTGGGGACCTACAGACACTGGATCCTACCCAGTTCGGATTTGTGAAGGGCAGATCCTGCCTCTTAAACCTGGTTGATTTCTTTGAAACAATCACCAAAGGCCATTGACGAGGGGAAGGTGGTCCACACAGCCTACCTGGACCTCGCAAAAGCCTTCAATACAATACCCCACTCGGGCATTATAGATAAGCTCACCAGCTTAAATATAAACCCCTATGTCACTAGATGGGTTGCAAACTGGCTCAAAGACAGAACCCACATAGTTAGAATTGCTGGAGCCATGTCAGACTCCAAACCAGTTACAAGTGGCGTCCCACAAGGCTCAGTCCTGGGACCTCTTGTTCGGTATATATTTCTCGGAGGTACAGGCCAACACGGAAGGACTGTGGCTGACTAAGTTCGCAGATGACTGCAAACTGGGTGCCATAATAGACTCTCCAGCCGACACAAGCATCCTCCAAAAGGGCCTCATAGAAACATACAACTGGTGCCAGAGCCATGGCCTCAAGCTAAACACCAAAAGTGTACAGTCATCCCTTTGGCAAAAACAGTGCCCACAAATTACCACATAGGTGGTAATCCATTAAGTACAGAAGAAGTAATTAGGGACCTGGGGACCCAAGTTGATAGCAATCTCTCATTTGACAACCACGTGGCCAAAGTGGTTAGAAAAACATTTTATATAGCCCACCTAATCATGAAGGGATTCACATCTAGATCAGGGGAGGTCATTGTGCCTCTTTACTCATCCCTCATCAGGCCCATAATTGAGTACAATGCCCCTTTCGGGATGTACCTTACCAGACACCTGCAAGCAATTGGAAAGACCCCAAAAGTACCTCACCAAAAGGATCATAGGGCTCAAACAGATGCCATATGCTGCCTGGTTAAAGAATCTCCAGCTCTACTCAGTGGCATACCGTCTGCTCAGAGGCGATCTGTGCCTGACGTATAAAGCCATGTCCAACCCGGAATTAATGGACATGCTGCACCTCAGAAAATCCAAATCCCATCGAGCTACGTGCTCGAGAGACATGAACCTCAGCACTGAAACAAATAGGACATGCTGGAGGGACAGATTCATAACCCAGAGGCTCCCTTCACTCTGGAATAAAATCCCAGTCCAGGTTAGGCAGAGTCCTCATTGACTCTCTTCAAGAGGAATCTTGATGAGTGGATGGGAGATCGTAGGTTTACGGTATCACTTCTGTGTAGACAGAGGCACACTATACTAACCTCGAAAAAGGGCATAGCAAAATTAATTTAAAATGGGTGGGGAAAGCCAAACACACTCTGGCTAGGCTTGTAAATGCCCTAGGGCAGATAGCCTAGTATGAACCTATGAACCTAACCTATAAACCTATGAACGGAAATTGCTTATCAGAGGCCAGAGACACCACAGAGTGGTCAGCAGCAGGACATTTAAACAAAAAGGAAAAATCCTCAGGCACCCTATAAAACCTATCAGACTTTCTGGGAGCAGGGGGCAGAGAATCCTGCGCTTAGAGGGAGTGGAAAAAACATTCAATAAAGCAGGCAAAACAGGAGGAATGGACAGAGGTTTAGGAGATTCCATCTGCAGTAACTCACGGTACCCCTTACAGATATCCAAAGCTGGGCACAATCCCACTTAAAAAATTCTATCATCCTGGAGATCAAGTCCCCAAAGGAAATTTCCTCAGAAGGATTATCTAGAGTATGAGAATCCTCTTCCTCAGACATGTAGTCTAAAAGAATCTGGGTAGAATAAGTAAGGAAGTCATCATTAGAATCCACCTCAAAAGAATGCAATTCTCTGGACCTTTTAGGGGAAGAGCAGGACCAAGAAGGAGCAGAAACTGAAACCCCTTGAGGAGGCCTCAACAACAGTAAAGCATTAAATAACCCCATAGAAAAGGCCTGCCACTCACTTTGTGGATCCACAGGAGCAGAAGAAACAGGATTAATTTTGTTTCTTTAAGGGGACATCCGTCCTACAAACCTGAAGGCTTAAGAATCCCTGCAGTGAAGTGGCCTTAGCAGAAGGAGTCTGTTTACTACCCTTTTTACCTTTAGAAGGAGGGCGAGACTGACTACGAACAAAGACTGACTTAGAAGGGTACTGTCACTGAAATTTAGGCACAGGAGAAACAAAGACATCCTTAAGCTCCTGTAAAGCCTTCCCCTTGTCCTAAAGAGACTCAAATAAAAGCAGGAGCCACTTCACCAAACAAGAGTATTATCCAGGGGAGCATCCATCAACTTAGCCTTAATATCATCGGTCAAAGGTTGAAGCCAAAGCCATGAATATCTCCTCAGATCTGAACCAGAAGCAGCAGCCCTAGAAAAGGCATCTGCTGCATCATAACTATATTTGATAGAATAATGAACTACCTGAGAGGAAGTCCCAAGCAAGGAAAGAGCAGAAGATTTATTCTCAGAGTCTGGAAGATCAGAAAGAATCTGACAAGCCTGAGAAAGAAGACCCAAGCCATACCTACAGATATGGGTCTGATAATCAATAGCCCTAAAAGCTAGAGAAGCCTAAGTATAAACCTTCTTACCCAGCCTATCCATGGTTCTACAGTCTTTGTCAGAAAGCAGTAACTTGGATAAAGGAAACACTGTTAATAGCAGCAGTCTGCATTTAAAGTGGAACAGCCTTACAAGACTTTCTGCAAATATATAGAGCTGAGTATATTTTTCTGTATTATTCTGTATTATAGAGCTAAATTGTTGCTTGGATATCTGTTGTCTTAGTGTTCTGCAAATATAGAGATCAGTATATATTTTTTGGGTTTTATAATTTGCACTCTGATTCCTCACATCTCTGTTGAAACTTTTCCCTACACCCCTCCCCGTTCTCGTAGTAGTTTAAATTTGGTGGCTTTTGCAGTGTCCGCCCCACTGTAGATTTGCTCTAGGACACTCCCCCAGTCCCATCTCTTTACCGCATTCTACCATATAAACCCTTTCTGCACTTGCTTTTAGTCCTTTTTAATTTAATTACATTTTTGCAAACTGTGAGTGGACTAATACTGCTACATACTCAAGTGTGCCAGCTTGCACTGCATGTGAATTGTTTTTACTACTGTTTTTGCTACTTTTCTGAAAAATAAAAAAAAAATTGTAAGCCTGTTTCCTACCTTTCCTGTAATTAGTGTTCCAGATAAAGATTTGCTGTATCCAGGACTATTTGTAAGCTTCTGAGCCCCCACGCCTTTCTGTGTTGGAGGGAAGCCTTCTAGCTTATCAGTGGGAGTGGTAAGCACTAGGTAACGTGTCTAGCACATAAGGAGTGGTTCTGGCCCAGAATTTGTAGTTATTGGCCATTTGGGCGGTCTTCCATCTCTCTCAACTTTCTGATTTGAAGGCCTGCATTTGCACTTGTTTCTGTCCTGTAACTCCTGGGCCCATCTCATTTGCTCACTCAAAAAAAAAAAATCTGCTTTTACTGTATTTGTGTTTCTTCCTACTTAATTTTGCTTTTGCGTCATCTTAAAAGTACTCAATTGTATTTATTACTGCTTGGTGTAACTCATTGTAAGCCTTTTAGTTTAAGCACTTGGGCTTCAGGCCAGTTGTTTTACATTAGGAAGGTTTGTGGTCTGCACTGTGGTGGCAGGACAGGTAGCTTACATCCTTCTAAGTTGGGAACTGCTGATTGAGGGTGTATTAGTTCTGGTTTAAGCACTTGGGCTTACATTAAGAAGGTTCGTGGTCTGCACTCTTGTGGGAGGAGAAGCTGGACTCTGCCCTTCTGAGCTGGGAATTTCTGGTTAAAGGCTTATAGTGCCTGCATATTTGAACTGTTTCTTACTGAAATTGGTACACCTTGTTTGCTGTAGCATAGACTAGATCCAAGCCTGCTGAATCTAGCTTTATTTGTATGCTGCTTGTTTGTTTGCTTGTTATTTCCCTGAAACGCTAATTCCACCTAAAACGTGGCTTTTCAGCGCTTCTGTGGATCCCTAGTGATATCTGCATTGCTTACTGTACTTATTTCCTTATTTCACTTGAAAGAAAGTTACTGTTTGTCGTTTTTGCATTTAAGTTACCTGGCACTTGCTCACTAAAAGCAATTATACAAGTCAGCACTAAAATATTAAAAGCACTACACCCTCACAAACTCCCATTGAGTAACCTCGTTCCCCATTGGCCTTTTTTTTCCAATTATAAAGGAATTCCCAATACTATTCTAGCATGTCCAAAGGTCAGTTGTCAAATCTCCTCTCCGGTCCAGCTGGTGAATCTGGGAATCTTGAGGCAATGTTACAACTGCCTCATGTACACAGACAACCCTCTCCTCCTCCCAACAAATTCCAACACATGTGAGAGATGCAACCATATAGCCATACTGGAGGCTAAGCTCTCTCAACTCAGTACTGGCGAAACCAGTCAGGAGAAGAAGGAAACCACACTCACTACAATTCCAGTCTCACATAGACCTACCACGACAGCAAACCAAACACACAAAAACATACTCGGAGGCTCTAAATAAAAATCTGCCTAAGCAGCAGAGACCTCCAAAGCAGACACCCAAGCAACAGCTACCCCAAAACAAAACACGTGCAACACATAGCTCACAAAGCCTGTGTGCCAAACAGTCACAGCCCTTAAGGCTAAACAACACACCTGATACACTTGTAATAGGTGACTCTATCGTCAGGCACACTCAATAGGACTGTCATTGTCCATGCTGGTGTGAATGACCTGAGACGTACCTCCCTGGACTACATGAAAATAGACATAGAGGAGCTCTCTGAGCATGTAGCCCAGACCGGTATGACCCTGACCTTGAGTAGCATCTTACCCTCACCAAGAATGATGCCATAATATGAAGACAAGATGATCAATTTCAACAATTGGCTTAAGTATTGGTGTCATTCAAAGGGGATCCAATGCCCGTCAGCCTGGGATGACATGCTCGACAAGCCACGATGCTTCACTAGGGACGGCTTGCACCTGTCACCCCTGGGTTTTCGGATATTGGCAAAGGCTCTTGCTACCCCCATACTGCCTTTTTTAGGCAAGGCTCAAAAAAGACAAACCCACCTCCATAGGTATCACAAGGGATAAGAAACTAAGAGTAATGCTACTCAATGCCAGAAGTCTAAACCTCAAGATGCACACACTCGAAACTCTCCTTAGCATGGAGAACATCGATATCTGTGCAGTAACAGAAACCTGGTTCAAGGCTCCCGAGAGCACCCCAGAACTACCAGGTTATACCTCATACCATGCTTTTCGGCCCCAAAACTTGGACCGTACCACAAAAGGAGGGGGAGTATCAATATTCATCAAACATACCCACACCTTCAGGTTGGTGGCACAGCACGAAGCATCAGAGACTATCCATGTGCAAATAACAGTGGGTAAAACTGCCTTCCAGTTTATAGCCTGCTACAGACCACCCTCCCAAACCCAGGAACCCCACTCAGCCTTCCTGAGAACACTGGAAAATATGAAGGTCTCTCCAAACACCATTAGATTGGGCGACTTCAACTACCCAAACATAGACTGGGAGCATTACTCTAGCTCCAACACCCTAGCCCAAAGGTTCCTATAATTTATAAACTCAAATGTTATGGAACAACTTGTTACCACTCCCACAAGAGAGGAAAACATACTGGACCTGATCATCACCAACATGGGGACTCTATACTCCAGACCAGAAATGTATCCCTCACTGGTAAGATCAGACCATAAACTAATCTCACTGGATATTCACATCCTGACTCCACCCCTTGCCCTGAAAACCACAGTGAAAACTTCTCTAAAGCAAATTTCACACTCCTCAAAACCGAGGTGGAATCCTTCAAAGCCCCCGGGCCTGTGGAAAATATGGCCCAGACTGCAGAATCCTTTATAAACACATTCTATGAACACCTTCAGGAATGCATGGATCATGCAATCCCAAATAAAACCAAGACCCAATCCTCCAAAGGCAGGCGTCCTGTCTGGTGGACCCCAGCCATAAACAAACTATACAATAGAAGGAGGAAGCTACTACATGATAGAGCAAAATCCCAAAAAGAGAAGGCATCTCTGATCAGTATTAGTAAAAAACTACGGGCACTCATAAAATCGTCTAAGGCCAGCTCCGAGAGAAATATAGCACAGGACACTAAGGATAATCACAAGGCTTTCTTTAGTTATGTTAGGAACCTGGGTGGGAATTCCCAGATATGCTCAGAATTAGTCCAAAATGACAGAAAATACACCGAACCCACAGACATTGCCAACATCCTAGCTGACAGGTTCAGCGCAACCCCCCCCCCCCGCCAAAAGGGCAAATATTTATCCCAGCAGAGTGCTGCCCCCCTGGTATCTCAGATGCTCAGGTAAGAGCTGCCCTCTCCAAAGCAAAAAACACAGCATCAATGGGACCAGACAGTGTCCCGGGCTGCGTCCTACATGAACTCCGAAGAGCTAAACCCAAACATAAAACTACTGTTCAATCTCAGCCTTACTATAGGATATGTACCCAAAGAGTGGTGTACAGCAACAGTGGTCCCTCTCCACAAAGGTGGTGCCAACTATTGCCCCATAAGCCTGACTAGCTTGGTCTGCAAAGCTATGGAAAGGATCATCATGGACCTCATAAATAAAGATACTGGGGACCTACAGACACTGGATCCTACCCAGTTCGGATTTGTGAAGGGCAGATCCTGCCTCTTAAACCTGGTTGATTTCTTTGAAACAATCACCAAAGGCCATTGACGAGGGGGAAGGTGGTCCACACAGCCTACCTGGACCTCGCAAAAGCCTTCAATACAATACCCCACTCGGGCATTATAGATAAGCTCACCAGCTTAAATATAAACCCCTATGTCACTAGATGGGTTGCAAACTGGCTCAAAGACAGAACCCACATGGTTAGAATTGCTGGAGCCATGTCAGACTCCAAACCAGTTACAAGTGGCGTCCCACAAGGCTCAGTCCTGGGACCTCTCTTGTTCGGTATATATTTCTCAGAGGTACAGGCCAACACGGAAGGACTGTGGCTGACTAAGTTCGCAGATGACTGCAAACTGGGTGCCATAATAGACTCTCCAGCCGACACAAGCATCCTCCAAAAGGGCCTCATAGAAACATACAACTGGTGCCAGAGCCATGGCCTCAAGCTAAACACCAAAAAGTGTACAGTCATCCCCTTTGGCAAAAACAAAGTGCCCACAAATTACCACATAGGTGGTAATCCATTAAGTACAGAAGAAGTAATTAGGGACCTGGGGACCCAAGTTGATAGCAATCTCTCATTTGACAACCACGTGGCCAAAGTGGTTAGAAAAACATTTTATATAGCCCACCTAATCATGAAGGGATTCACATCTAGATCAGGGGAGGTCATTGTGCCTCTTTACTCATCCCTCATCAGGCCCATAATTGTGTACAATGCCCCTTTCGGGATGTACCTTACCAGACACCTGCAAGCAACTGGAAAGACCCCAAAAGTACCTCACCAAGAGGATCATAGGGCTCAAACAGATGCCATATGCTGCCTGGTTAAAGAATCTCCAGCTCTACTCAGTGGCATACCGTCTGCTCAGAGGCGATCTGTGCCTGACGTATAAAGCCATGTCCAACCCGGAATTAATGGACATGCTGCACCTCAGAAAATCCAAATCCCATCGAGCTACATGCTCGAGAGACATGAACCTCAGCACTGAAACAAATAGGACATGCTGGAGGGACAGATTCATAACCCAGAGGCTCCCTTCACTCTGGAATAAAATCCCAGTCCAGGTTAGGCAGAGTCCCTCATTGACTCTCTTCAAGAGGAATCTTGATGAGTGGATGGGAGATCGTAGGTTTACCCCGGGTATCACTTCTGTGTAGACAGAGGCACACTATACTAACCTCGAAAAAGGGCATAGCAAAATTAATTTAAAATGGGTGGGGAAAGCCAAACACACTCTGGCTAGGCTTATAAATGCCCTAGGGCAGATAGCCTAGTATGAACCTATGAACCTAACCTATAAACCTATGAACGGAAATTGCTTATCAGAGGCCAGAGACACCACAGAGTGGTCAGCAGCAGGACATTTAAACAAAAAGGAAAAATCCTCAGGCACCCTATAAAACCTATCAGACTTTCTGGGAGCAGGGGGCAGAGAATCCTGCGCTTAGAGGGAGTGGAAAAAACATTCAATAAAGCAGGCAAAACAGGAGGAATGGACAGAGGTTTAGGAGATTCCATCTGCAGTAACTCACGGTACCCCTTACAGATATCCAAAGCTGGGCACAATCCCACTTAAAAAAATTCCATCATCCTGGAGATCAAGTCCCCAAAGGAAATTTCCTCAGAAGGATTATCTAGAGTATGAGAATCCTCTTCCTCAGACACGTAGTCTAAAAGAATCTGGGTAGAATAAGTAAGGAAGTCATCATTAGAATCCACCTCAAAGGAATGCAATTCTCTGGACCTTTTAGGGGAAGAGCAGGACCAAGAAGGAGCAGAAACTGAAACCCCTTGAGGAGGCCTCAACAACAGTAAAGCATTAAATAACCCCATAGAAAAGGCCTGCCACTCACTTTGTGGATCCACAGGAGCAGAAGAAACAGGATTAATTTTGTTTCTTTAAGGGGACATCCGTCCTACAAACCTGAGAAAGCTCAGACTCAGGACAGGATTCCACAACTGCAGAAGGAACCCCTTCCCTAAAGAGAAACTGAAGAACCCTCTAAACTCATCAGAAACTGTCAAATGTGGTTCCCTCTGAATGCCAAAAACGGATGCCTACAAAGCCTCGTCAGACATGCTGCCTGCCAGATCCTCACCAGCCTCCAACCCAGATGCGTTAGAAGAATCTGACAAAACAACCAGGTGAGCCTCCGGGTTCATAATAACCTCAGGAGAAACTCCCGGCAGAGGCTGGACACTGAAAGATTCTGGTCTCGCTTTCTGCACCTTCTTCTTCCCTGACGGCTGACCCTCAGGGCAGGAAGTTCCATCCATAGTATCTGCAGCAAGAGGCTTAAGATGCTGGTTCTCAAGATACAAGGAAAGGGAAGGGAAGAAAGAGTGTACTTTGAAGAGTTTTGGGGGACAAACGCCTGACAAATTGAACAAGATGTATTGTCATGAGCAGCCCCTAGGCAAAAAAAAAGACACTTATTGTGGCAGTCTTTATGGAGAATCAGTCTTCCACATTGGCATTTACCCTTCCTGGATCACATTAATCCCAAACAGTACAAAACAAACAGAAACAGTAGACTTTGGTAAACTGGCCGGACGATGGGCTTCACGGCAGGGAATCCCCATTTGTAAGGAATACTGCAGCGGTGAATGTAAGGACATCATTCTATACATATATTTGACAGACAGACGCTACTACAAGTATCAATTTCATCTTCCTGAATTGTAAAAAAAAATCTTTCTTTAATGATTTCCTTGCCATGTAAAAAATCATTCCAATGAATAACATTTTCATTCTTCTCACATGCCTCTGAAAATAAATGTTCTAATAATAATTCAGACTCAAAAGTTAAATCACAGAACTTTTCTTTTCCTTGGTGAATAAATGATCTTGCATCTTTTACATTAAATCACTACTTTAATATCAAATTCTAGTCATAAGTCATAGTTATTGTATATACATTCTGAAAGCTAGCATGCATTATGTTTATTTTACATCTTTTTGCATACTTACCTTACCTCCATCTTGCAAATATGATACTTTTCTGCATTTACTCTGTCTGCAAAGCTTGGTGAGCTGCTGTTTTATGCATTTTTTTAATCACAGTAGAATTTCAGTCTATGTCAATTTCTTTACAGTATTTCCTTTACTTTTTACTTATTTTTTCACATCAATGACCTAGTAGGCAACTTGTTTTTCAGTCTTCTGCCCATCAATAAATGTGCTTGAGAACTTGAGTCCTCCATAAATGTGCTTGAGAACTTGAGTCCTTGCAGTTTAGTATCTCCATATTTCAAAACATGCAAGATAAAGTAAAGTAAAGTTGTGCAAGTTAGACTTGGCATAACAAAAATGTTTGAGCAATCACTGCTGACTTAGGCTATATAGGTTATATCCTGCCAAGGATATAATAGCCAGACAGGTTCCAAAGCTTCATGGCATCTTCCACTTGCACAAACTTCCTGACAGCTCAAGCTTGGGTATAAAGCCCTTCAGAGCTTTACTGCCAGCAGAGAAAGGGAGACTGAAGTACCACAGCAGTGATCATTCGAATACATACTGTTATGGTGATAAGTGCATCTTACACAAATGTACTACATTCACCAAACTGATCACTGTTGCAGTAGCCTTAGCTATAACTACATTTGGGTGGTGGAAGGACAAGAGTCCCATACCCCCTGGAGAATGGCCCTAACTAAGCTTGATCTGGACGTATAGAAGGAATCAAGTTCATACTACTTTGTAAAAGTATCCCCATAAACACTGAGAACACTAATGCTTATGCTGAACTGTTCACAGAAACCCAATACAATCATGTTAATAGCTGCACAAAGGCAGAAGTACCCACCAGGGAGAAGTAAAGAAACAACTCCAAAAACAACAATATCAATAGGCTGTGTAACAGAAGAAACAAAATCATGGCAAAAATTAGGTGTAGCACTCAACAGGATAAAATCACTGTCAAATTAAACAACTCAAAGGACAAATGAAGACTACCAGAGTTAAATCTTATACAAAATTGGACTCCCAAGCAAAGGACAATCACAAAACATTCTTTATCAATCTCTACAAGCTCAAAGGCAATATACAATTGTGTGGAGAGCTTATTGTTAATGGAGCCACCTATAATGAACCAGGAGATATAGCAAACCTACTGTCTGACAAGTACAGCTCCAACTATACCCCAATCTCCATCTCAACCTTCCCTCAGGAAATACCATCAAATACAACTCCCCCTACTATCACCAGGGAACAGGTCTTTAATGCTCTATCTAAGCCAAGAGCACTGCATCAATGGGCCCAGAAAATATCTCTGGATGCGTTCTAAACAGCATGAAACATGCACCGAATACTGTCAGAACCTTGGAACTTCCAACATGGCTGCACACTGATCAACAGCTTAACTTCAGCTCTCCTAGTGCGAAAACAAAAACTCAGAAGAGAAAGCCAGCGGTCTTGTATTTCTGCATAAAATTTCAGTAACTGTTTAGTAAGTGCACTGCCTGGATGACAGAAAAACAATACAAAGGATCTGAAAGAAAAACAGATAAAAAGGTGAAGAAAAAACACTGACTTAGAAAACTACTGTAGCTGTTCAGCAAAAAGCAGTGCAAGCTCCAGACAGGATTTCCAGTAACCTAGAAGAAAATATTAGGCAGTCGCACACAGTCCTGATTAATAAAGAAATAAACAAAACAATGATGGGGTATATCAACTCAAATAACAAAAGGCTGGAAAAAATGGAAGAAGCTTTAAACAGATATTCAGATGAGGTGACAAAAACTGCAAAAATCAGAGGTTAAAATGACGAAAAGGTGGGCTGAATACGAAACTGCTCAAGAAGAGAGCTTTCAAAAAATAAAAGAATTGGAGGGCAGAGCACGTTGGAAAAACCTGAGATTCAAAAGCTTCCAATTTTCTCTGGAACTGTCTATCAAGAGAATAAATACTTTGTGGTTGCAGTTGGAACATTCTGCCCAATAAATTTTACTTCAATACAAAACAAGCATTATGGGGCAAACACCTGCCTTTAGCTGGGTATTAGCATACTCAAAGCTATTTAGCCCATACACTACAGAGTAAGAGTCCTTGAAAAATGCATGGCACTAATTCAACAGTCCTATGAACATGGCTCCAGTTAACTGATCTTGGGTCAGAAGTGACATCCATTTGTCCCCCAGGGATCTGTCCTGTTACACCTATTGTTAGGCATCTACTTCTCGGAGGACCAGGCAAAGACAAAAGGCTTGTGGCTGATAAAGTTTGCAGACGACTGTAAGTTGCTTGCTGTTATCAACTCCCCAAATTATATTAACATACTTAAGAGGGTCTCACAGCAACAAATGACTGGTGCCAAAGTCATGGCCTTAAGTTAAATGCAAAAAATGTATTATCATACCATTCGGTAAAAACACGACCCCTTACTGATCACCACATTAATGGCAACCCCCCCCAAGCTGTGGTGAGACCTGGGTAAACAAGTTGACCTCTCTGTACTCCTCCCTCATTAGGCCAGTAATTGGCCCATTCAACATCCCTGATACTTGCCCCACATGCCCAGTTTGGTATGCACCTCTCCAAACACTTGCACCAACTGGGAAGCCCACAGAAATACCTCACAAAGAGAATACATGGCCTCCAACACCGGTCCTATGTGGACAGGCTCAAATCACTATCACTCTACTCTGTATTGTACAGATTGCTTAGAGGCGATTTGCATCTTGCCTACAAGGCAATCTCAGACCTTGCTCTACTAGAGGTGCTCCATATCTACAAGACCAACTCCTTGCATAGTACCTGATTGAAAGGCTTAAATCTAATATGTGACATTAACAAAACCTGCTGGAGAGACAGGTGCGTCTCTCAGAGGCTGCCCAGTCTCTGGGATAGACTCCCCATACACATCAAACAAAGTACATCGCTGACCCTCTTAAAGCACAACCTTGACGAGTGGATAGGTAACCACAAATCTGTCACAGGGGTTCCACCAGTGTCCCTCATTGACAGAGGCGACAGATGCTGACTGGGGTTTCTTTTTTGGGGATAAACTCTTGGCTAGGCTTATTAACTCAACAGTTGTACATCAACCAAAATGATAAGTACCATTACGTCCATAGGTGTTACTAGCCTGACGACAACTAGAGCCCTTACAAGCCTAGCCTAGCACCCCAAACCATATGGGTCTCGAGTATCATGGGCATCTATATGTGGGAGGTTAGTAAGAAGGTAACAAAGGATTGGTTGGGGGATGCTAGGACAATACCTTTCTTACTGATGGCCACTATTCATAAGGGACATAGGGGGCCAGACCAGGGGAAAAAGGATCTGTAAACTGGATTCAAACCTTGCATCACCTGTCTTCATTCTCCACGATCACTGCACTACACCTTGTGTTTCAGGGAAAGTGGCAGCAATAGACATAACAAATGGTGACTACAGCACAAATCAAAGAAAACAGGACAGAAAATTAATTTAAGGTAATTATTCAACTAGATATGATTCAAGGAATAAGCGTGCTTCCATTTTGGCAAGCACTGGAAGGAAGGGGGTAGAACATTAGCTCTTCTGATATTTCTGTTTTAGAAGTAACAAAACACTTCCTGATTTCTGAGGCCAACGCTAGATAGACTGGCATACTAAGATGGCTACACTCTGAATATCAGGTTGGCTACAGCTCTCCCACTGTGAAAATTATTATTCTCATCAGGGGTATTTTTATTATTGACCATGGGATGGCAGCGCCAGTCTCTAATAACATGGGATAGGTTAATTCAAACACAAAAGGAAACTGTCTAGGCTTAAAATGGTCTGCAAGGCCAGCTAGCCTAGTACTTACCTATGAAACTACAAAAATGAAAGTCATGTAAAAAGTCAGCAAAAGTTTAGATGGGTACAATTCAGTTAATGGTTAGTCACTACACTGCCTGAAAGCAAATTAGAAACCCGGAGAAGGTAACAGGAAAAGCAACTAAAAAAGAAGATAAAATTCTGGTGGAGAGGAGCCTTGCAACCATTTGACAAAATGCCATTCAGGTTTCAGCTTTGATACATGAGATGAATTCCAGTGATTTAGACAAAGAACGAATCAAATTTAACATTAACATTAAATAACATTTAATTTAAATTTTAACATCAAAGTACCCAAGAAGGAGGTTTAAATACGGTGTGTTTATGATAGTATAAACTCATACACCATTTTCCATGTATCTTTATTGTAGAGAAATTTTTGTTTGTACATACCTTTTTGTCTTGTTGTTGGATATGATTTGTTATGATATGTTTAAAACTCAATAAAAAGAAATTAAAAAAAAAAAATTTTAACATCAAGGTGTTTAGAAAAAGTTCAGTTTTGTACCTACCATAAATGTAGATGTTCGCGTGCTAATACAGCTGCAGTCATAACAGAAGGGTTCTCCTGCCGTCAGGCGGGTCCTCGGTCGGCCGAATTCCAAAGTCTAGGTCCAGCGTCGGTTGTCGTCGCTTCTTCCCTGACGTCAGTGCGACAGGGGTATAAAGGAACCAGCAGACGCCATTTTCTTCAGTTTTTCTTGCCCCAGATGTCAGGTGCCCCCAGAAGGAAGGCAATACATAAATTTGTGTAATAATGCAGTGCAATATAATCAAAATACAGTAGTTGCAAGCAAATACATCATAAATGAATACCCCAATCAGGTTGTATGAGGATGTGTTAGCCTACAGGCCTGTCCCAAGAGGGGAAGGAGGGAGGGAAACCTGGACTGCAGCTGTATTAGCACTCTAACATCTACATTTATGGTAGGTACAAAACTGTACTATGTTCATCGTGCATACAGCTGCAGTCATAACAGATGGGTAGAATCCCAAAGGGGTGGTAGGCACTAGGTGGAACTAGGAGGAGCCAAAATGCCCTGCAAGACTGCAGTGGCAAAGCCTGCTCTAGATTTGGAGTATAATGGTAGGTTGTAGTGCTTGGAGAAGGTATGCACAGAACTCCAAGTGGCTGCTTCCAAAATATCCTTGGTAGGAACTCCTCTGAGGAAAGCTGCAGAGGTGGCTGTGGCCCTGGTGGAATGAGTTCTAATGCCAGTAGGTACAGCTATGAAAGGAATAGCAAAAGCGTATGCAGTGGGCTATCCATTTTGAGATTGTCTGTTTGGAAATTGGCTTTCGTTGAGCTCCTACAGCATAGGACACAAAGAGCTGTTCTGATTTTCTGAAAGGCTTTGTTCTGTCCAAATAATAACACAGTTGTCTGTGGATGTCCAAGGAATGTAGTAATCTCTCCCCTTTGTTTTGAGGATTAGGATAAAAAGTAGGTAAATGTATGGCCTGATTTAAAGCTACCCTGGATACCACTTTAGGCATAAAGGACGGGTTGGTTCGTAAGGAAACTCTGTCCTGATGGAAGATGATAAAAGGCTGGACAGCCATGAGAGCCTGTAGTTCTGAAACTCTACGAGCAGAGGTGATAGCCAGAAGGAAAGCTGTTTTCCAGGACAAATATTGCAAATCTGATGAGGCAGATGGCTCAAAGGGAGGCAAAATCAGTTTTTCCAGAATGAAATTAAGATCCCAAGCAGGTATTGGTTGTTTCCTTGGAGGTCTTAGATTCTTAGCCCCTCTGAGGAACTGTCTTAAGAGAGGGTGAGAGAATAAAGGTGGATCAGTGTTGTATTCTGCAGAAATGGCTGAGGCATGGATTTTGGTGGAGGAGAATGAAAGTCCACTGCTTAGCAGCTCAGCTAAATATTGTAGTATTTGAGGTAAATTCAGTTTTCCAGGATCCTGGCCCTTTTTCTCATTCCAGACACAAAACCGTTTCCATTTTGCGGAGTAAGCTTTTCTAGTTGATGGCCTTCTGGCCTCCAAAATGACATCCTACACCTCCTTGGAGAGTAGGGCCTGTTGTGATGCTAAGGAATCTTCCATGCGGCTAGATTGAGTGTTTTTAGCTGGCTGTGAAGAGTTTTGAAGCTGTGCTGAGTCAGAAGAAGAGGCATTAGAGGGAGGGTCCATGGTGGGGAATGCGTCAGGCTCCTCAGGAGTGGGTACCAGTGTTGCCTTGGCCAGTCCGGAGCAATGAGAATCATCTTTGGTCTGTCTGCTCTGGTTTTCAATAGAACTTTGGGCAGCAGAGGAAGATGTGGGAAGGCATAAACTGTCATTGATGTCCAACTGAAGGGGAAGGGGTCCACTCTCCAGGCCTTTGGATGGAAAATCCTTGAGCAGAATTTTGTCAATTGGTGATTTTGTGGGAGGCAGAGAGATCTATGTCTGGCCTTCCCCATTCTTGGATTATTTCTGTAAACTTTTGGATGCAATTTCCATTTGTGTGGATCTGTCATATTCCTGCTTAGGTTGTCTGCCAGCGTGTTTTCCTTGCCTGGCAAGTACTGTGCTTGTAGTTCCATTTGTAAGTCCATGGCCATGTTCCAAAGTGACATGGCCAGTCTGCATAGGGGGTAAGAATGTGTTCCTCCCTGTTTGTTTATGTACCACATAACTGTGGTGTTGTCCGTTCTTATCAATAGTTGACCTGGTTGTAGAAGGTCCTTGAAAGCTATAATAGCATTTATTACTGCTAGCATTTCCTTTTGATTGATGTGAAGGTGCTTTTCTTTTTGGGACCATTTGCCCTGAATGCACAGATCTGTCATGTGCGCCCCCCAGGCGTAGTCCGAGGCGTCTGTTGTGATGACTTGATTTGCTTGAGGCTTGCTGAATGGAAGAACTGTGTTTGTTTGACATGCTTGAGCCCACCACAGAAATTCCTTTTGCAGACATGGAATTAGTGGTATTATTGTTTCCAAACTGTGGCTGTGTTGAGACCATATGTTTTTCAGGTACCATTGTAGTTTCCTCATATGCAGCTTTGCACATGGGATTAGTAAGATGCAAGATGCCATGAATTCCAGAGCCTGCAGGATTTTCCTTGCAGTCAGCCTGGTGCAATTTGCTAGTGCTCTGAAGTATTGAATTAGTTGCCCCTGCTTCTCTGGCATGAGGTAGGCCATCTGGGTGTTTGTGTCCAAATTGGCACCTAGGAAAATTATCTTCCGAGAGGGTATTAGCCTTGATTTCTTTTTGTTGACTGTGTATCCCAGAGAGTTCAACAACATTATTACATAAGCCAGATGATTCAGAAGAAAGTGCTTGCTGTCCGCTTGGATCAGGCAGTCATCCAAATAGGGGTATATTTGTATCCCTTGAAGTCTGCAGTAGGCAATTACTGATGCCAGGCATTTCGTGAATACTCTGGGTGCAGTAGATAAGCCAAAGGGCAATGCAGAGAATTGATAATGGGTTGAACCTGCAAGAAATCTGAGGTACCTCCTGCAATTTTGTCTGACTGGGACATGCAGGTATGCCTCCTTGAGGTCCAATGTTACCAGCCAAGACTCCTTGCCCAGCATGGGAAGAAGTTGCTGTAGAGTGAGCATCTTGAATTTTGGTACGAGTAGAAATGTGTTTAGGATGGATAGGTCCAAAATAGGTCTCCAATCTTTTCCCTTCCTTGGTACCAGAAATAGCCTGGAATAAAAGCCTTGACCTTGTTCGTGCGTAAGTACCTCTTGAATAGCTTTCATGTTTATGAGATCTGTAATTAGCCTTTGTGCCTCTGCCCTTTGATTGCGTGGCAGGTTTGGCATGCCTCTCATTTTTGGAAGGGTGTGAAAATGGAATTTGTAGTCTCTGTTTATAATGTCCAGGATCCATTTGTCCTTTGTGACAATATGCCAATTTTTTGAAAAAAATGCCAGCTTTCCTCCTAAGGGGGGCTGCCATTTGAGACTTGCTTGGCATGCAAAGGGGAAAGTCATTGGGTTTGCTTTCTGAAAGATTGCGAGTTATCCTCACCACCTCTTTGTGTAGAAGCTTGCCATTGTCTGCCTCTAAACGATCCTTGGGATTGTCCTCTGCCCCTCGGGCGCCTGTATCTGCCTCTTTGGGGTCTGTCCATGGCAGGAAAGGACCAGTTTTTGGAAGGCCAATTTCTACTAAAACGTGGGGGTTGTACCTGTAGAAAATCTTTCACAGTTTGCATTGATTTAGCCTTTTCCTCCATTTTCCTTAATACCTCCTCAGCATTAGCACCAAATAGTACATCCTTTTGAAGGGGGGGGGGGGTCTAGTAATTTAGCTTTGACATGATCAGGCAAGGCTTGTTCCTTGAGCCAGGCATGCCTACGTATGACTGATCCTGTAACAGCAGCTCTACATGAGGCCTCTAGAGCATCAAAACCACATTGTAAGGTATGCTTACCCACTTGTTCTGCACTATGCATCAAATCATGCAACTCCTTCAAGTCTGGTTGTTCAGGTTGTGACATTTTACTTTTCAATTGTGATAACAAAAACTGTTGGTATTTTAGCATATGGAACTGACAGTTTAAGGCCCTCATGGTTAAGGTAGCAGAGGTATATACCTTTTTTCCCCACCTTTTTAAGGATCTGGAATCTCTCTCTCGGAAGGTAATGGATTTTTAGCAGTGGAGGCCTTAACTCCCTTGGGGCCCTGTGAGATGGTTTCTGGGTCAGCAGCATGGCTTTTGTATAGAAATTGGTGTGAGTCAGGAACCATGTAGTACTTGTCAGGCTTAACTGGAGCTGGAGGTAGAGAGTCCGGGTTAAGGCAGGTCTCCGAGTAAACATCATCTAGGATATCCAAGACAGGAGGTATAGCCAGAGGCCTGTGCTGAGGTAGCAAGAGAAATTCCCTAAGCCTTTTCTTGGAATCTGAATAATCTTGGCCTTCCCAGTGGAAGTGTTCCCTTAAGGTATGCAAAGTTTCCCCAAATGAGTAATCCTCAGGGGGGGATACAGAAGGGATGGACTCCTCCGCATCAGAGTCTTCAAAAGGGGAGTAAGAATGTTCATGATCATCAGAGTGCTCTGAAATAATGGAGCCCTGATCAGAGGAGGGGGAATCTTCCTCCACTCTGGGCCTTTTGTCCGGTGGGGGCTGAAAACCTCTGATAAGAGTAATTAAATCCTCAGCCATTTTAAGCATCTGTTTCTTAGGCATGGGGCCTGGAGATGGGCCCTGTGTAGCTTGCCTCAGAGTGCATGGTTGCTTTAGACTTAGTGAAAGCCTTGATGGAGAAAGAAGAGGAAGGTCTGAAGACACCTTGAGTGGAGGTGGACCTGTCCACATTCTGAGTTTCAACGCCAAGAGTGGCTTCGGTATTTGTAGTCGGGATGTGGGCCGAGGAGCCTGCGACCTCGGGCACAGGAGTGTCGTCAGTAGTCAGGGGCTGTGTAGGAGCCTCGCTGAGAACCGGACCACGTGTAGTCGGCTTTGGCGTGGTGTTGGTAGAGGCCGTGGACCTCGTGTGTCTGTCCTTATCTTTGCATTTTTTAGACAAAACTGGAGTCGGACTATCCGACGACATAATATAGTTAAATGCTTTCCCAAAATAATGCTGGGCGAACTCCGCCCGACACTTAATGGTGCGTTTGTTGAATGTAGCACAAAAGCGACAGACCGAGACGTCGTGGTCTGGGCCTAAACAAGGTATACAGAGGGAATGGAAATCCTTATGCGGTATTTGCTTCACACAAGAAATACAATTATTAACTTTGTCTGACATCGGTCTGAGGCAAGAAAAGTTTCCCCAACGGGGTACTTGGCTTTCAAGAAGACTTCGGTTTCCAAATTTTCGTAATCTCAGGAGCTGGCCGACCGGCACTTGCGAACTGCTTCTGCTTCGGGCACCGCGCAGCAAGAAAGACTGAAGAAAATGGCATCGGCTGGCTCCTTTATACCCCTGTCACACTGACGTCAGGGAAGAAGCGACGACAACCGACGCCGGACCTAGACTTTGGAGTTTGGCCGACCGAGGACCCGCCTGACGGCAGGAGAACCCTTCTGTTATGACTGCAGCTGTATGCACGATGAACATCAAGTGAGACATTGAGAGAATAACAAAAAAAGAAGAAGCTTTAAGTAGCCGTTCAGATGACCTGCATAAATCAGAGGTCAAAATTAAGTAAGACTGGCTGAACATGAGACTTCATGAACTGTTTCAAAAACAGTAGAGATAAAAGATACAGCATGCAGACAAAACTTGAGAATTTCCTAATATAAAAGAGAAACTTGAAGGAATAAATTGCATTAATGTTATGACAGTGGACTGGCATTTCACACCAGGATTGTTAACAGAAAAGGTACATAATGTTAGCCTCCAAATCTGGCCATGAGAAACCAGCCAAGCTCTAAATTAGCAAAGAAACAGTTACAGTAAAATAGGGATCTACTCCTCATAAAATTGCAGCAGAAGGGAACAGTATTAGTGAGGACATGAGTGCTTGCAGAAAATGATTATTGACTGTACACCAGGCAGGCAGGAGAGAGAAGAGTCTATCCCTGTAATCAGTCGATAGGCAGGTATGAGATAGATCCAAGTTACTATATCCAGCTGCCTAGAGAATAATTTTCCTGGAAGATCAAAGACTTTGTTGATGCAGAACAGACGAAGGAGGAAATAAAAAAATTTGACCTAACAAAGAATGAACCAGCAAGCTGAAGGAGAACCTGCTTGTCATTCTTCTAACAATAACAAAGCTCAGAGAGAACTTGCTCAAGAGGCCTCTTCTATTGTTTCAAAAGAAATGATTGCATTAGAAAAATAAAAATGGAGATGAACAGAAAACTCAGGAGTACATTGGGTTAGAATGAGAGACTAGTATTGGGTGGTTGAGGTGTTGAGGAAGAAGACCAGCAGTAATGTGAAATAAGGAAATAAATGGAAGAACTGTGAAGTGCCATTTGCATTAGCTGCAGTTTAAACATAAAAGTCTGCTTCTGGAACAAGTTACTACAGAAGACTGGTTTGTTGATTGTGTTAAATATGTGAGGGGACTCTTAAGTTTAATTCCTACTCTGCCATTAATGTTTAGAAGTGCAGTGAAGAAAATGAAGATGTAACTAAGTAAAGGTGTTTCTCTTAATAATGTGTACAATATATTTCTTGATGTAACTTGCATATTACAGTGTAAAGCAGTTCTGTATAGCTTGCAGAGACATTTTAAACATGAAGGGGGGGTCTCATCAGTGACTGCAATTTATGCTAGTAATATATAAGCAATGTAATGTTACTGTAGGTTGCTGGGGGATATAAAAACTATATTCATCATATCACACGTATATTAAAATATAATTATTTCTGCTGATTTTATACAGAGAAAATGCAGACTAATGTTCTTAGTTTATAAAACAGACAAAGACTTTTTGTTGTTGTTGTTTTTAAGCAAACAGGCTAGAAAATTACACTGCAATGTATTTATATTGCACCTAAAATCATTATTATGCAGCTAAAGAAAATTTGGGGAGAAATAATTAGCTTTCAGCAGGGAATAATATTATTATGGGTGGGGAGCAGAACCTTGATTGTAATAGTGGGGCTATATCAGAGATCCAAGAAGGGAAAATATAACAAAAGTGGGTAGATTTCCAAAAAAATATAGGAGAATATTTGGTATGGAAGATGTGAATTTAGTAGCAGGGACTTAGAGCATACATATTATTCCCCAAGGTACAATAAAGGTGCTAGACTGGACAGAAATTATACCTCACAGCAGTATAGATATATCATTAAAAGCTTTGAAATGCATCCAATAACTATTTCAGATAAAACACAGATACAGATTAAGATAACGATACAGGTTAGGAAATAAAAGATAGGTAATTTAGGATTGAACAGTGAAAACGATTTAGGTGTTACTAGGGAAGATACAAACTGCTTCAGAAAGTCTAGCTAGGAAGTGGAGAAAAATGAAAATGGAGTTTAAAATGCAGCAGAAATACAAGAGAAAGATGTGGGGAAAAAGTAAGGGGAATCTCACACAGTAAGATGATGCTCAGTGTTAAAAGAACAAGAGCACAGTTGCACAATGTGCAGGAGTTTAGAAAGTTTGCTGTTAAACTCTTAGCACAACACTCGGGGCAACAGAGAGAAGAAAGGGTTGAGCCCAAGCTTAGGGAGCCTGTGACAAGAAAAATAAAAGAGCCTGTACAGTATAGGATATTTTGGAAAGTCTATGAAAATTTGCATAAAGCAGGGTAATTGGGAAACCAAGAAATGGGACAAATGGAAATATTTATGGAAGACTGAATTATGCCAATGTTAGAGGAAGATGAGCCTCAAAAATGAATAGATGAAAAAGAAGGGGAGAGAGAAAAATGGTGACAGATAATAATTCAGAAAAGTCCACAGAAACAGACTGCATTCAATTGGAAGTCTAGAAGCTCAGTGGGAAGAAGTGATAAAAAGAGTGGTTTAATGACATGTGGAAAATGGGAAAAAGGGTTGAGGATGGATGGATAGATTGTATTTTAAAATGGGGGTGTTATTAACATTTATTTAAAAAGAAGGCGGCTACATTACCTAAAACAGAGAAAGATACCTTGCAGATTATAATCATACTTTAAAACTGAAACTAAAATGTTTAGAGCTATACTAACTAAGAGATTGCAAATTTGCTGCCAAAAGCGATAGCTATAGATCAACGTGGTTTTGTGGAGGAGAGGCAAACATTTGAAAATATGGAGCATACTGTAAAAAATGCTATTGTTGGTGGATCTTGATGCAGAGAAAGCATTCAGTACAGCCAACTGGGATTTTATGAGTAGGCAATGGTAGAGTTTCATTTCATGATGGAATAGTAGGATTTATAAGAAGGGTCAGAGGAAAGAATGATGGCAGTACAGTTTCTCTCTGACAAGCTGTATGGAACCTGGAAGAGATAAAGTTATTTGATTTATATTTAGAACCAATAGCATGCAAAATAAGGGACTCACAAAACTTGATAAATCCAGAAAAGGAAATTTCTGTGTTATGCAATAAGTCTTTTTGGAAAATAAAATAAATGAAGATAAAACAAAGGCTAAAACAGTAGACTATATAGCCACACATGAACTGGTTGAGTAATTCCCATACTTATGTGGACATAAGATGAAGTAGCTATGTGTAGGGATTAAAAGTATTCAAATATAGCATCTAAGGCTAAGTGGGAAGAGACTAAACAAAAAATAAAACAAATGATATGCTAGAAGCTCTTGATTATGGATAAGAAATTAAGATACAACCAGTGAAGATATGATATTTTAGCCCTTTTTGTTTTATATACCGATCATTAAACATAAGAAAAGGGGATGATAATTAACAAGGAGTTGAATGGATTTATTTGTGAGGACAAGAGTGAAGTGGGATAAATTGATTCTCCCCATAAAACAAAGTAGCATATGATTACTGATTTGAAGGAATAATTTAAAGCTACATAGTTAAGGCTCAGGGGGAGGGTCAAGAAATACTAAGATTTTGAATGCAAACCCTTAAGAGAATAACAAACCATACAAAATATTACAGGAATGGAGAAAGGAAATGTCACCAATAGGGATGAATGTAGGCAGGGCTACAGAAAGCAGGAGAGAAAAGGGTTGTAATTTACTGAAGCAATTTAGCAAAGGAACCACTGTATTGGAAACAACTAGGGAGGGATAGGTAATACAGAGGGAGGGATAGGTAATACAGAGGGATGAGGCATAGCAGAATTTTGATAACACAGCATAGGCAAAGAGAAGGTGGTTGGGGAGTACTAAGCGAAACAAACTGGTTGAATTTTTTGTGGAGTCTAGAATAAAAGATGCTGTTTAAAAAAGGGGTCAATTAGTACAGCATTTAAAATATTGCATGCCAGCTATAATAATCAATCATTCAGAAGGGGCTAGAAAAAAATTGGGAAGATAAATTGGAAAGGTAATGTTTTATAAAAGGAACAGTGGAAGAATATACGTGTGATTTTCAAAATTGCAACAAAGTCCTGAAGGTTTAAGATTTTTGCAGTGAAGTGTTTGTACAAAGCACTTTTACACCCCAGACAGTTGTCAGGGAATTTTTCTTCAGGTAGATGGCAAATGTTATGTGGTAAGAAAGACAGGTAATTGGGAACAATTTTTTTTAGGGGGGGTAGCAAGTTGTAAGATTTTTAAAATTCCATATAGAGTACTTTGTCAGAAATTTTAGGAGATAGTGGTTGTTAACTAGGGAATAGGATTTAAATTACTTAGACACAGCAATGCTTTACTAAATTTAATGCTACTGGCTGCAAAAAAAGCAAAAAACAACACAATCACTAGAAAATGGTAATCAAAGCCTAAACCAATCATAGCTGAAGTACTGAACATTATAGCAGAGATAAAATAATTGGAGATGTAATCTTTACAAAATGGAAGAAAAAAATTAAATAAATGGGAGTTAAAGGAAAAATAAATTCAGAACAATGTTAAGGAGGAGGAATGAAATTTAAGGGAAGACAAGAATTTAGCAATTTATGTAGCAATGTACTGGAGAAAATAAAAATTGTTAAAGAAAACATTCTGCATGAAAATAATAATGTTATGATTTATTTTATGGTACGTTTGCCCATGTCACTTAAAAAATGTCATGTTCAATAAAGATGTTTAAACAGTGGCGTAACAATAAATCCTAACTGGTGAGATGACAACAATGAAGGAGTTCTGCCCAAAAGCAATATTCAGTGTTCAAAATTCAAACTCTGACTCTCTCTGAGAAGGCTTTACAAGAACTTGCCAAGAATAATAAAAAGTAATTATATACAGCTTTGTTGCAGTATATCCTTAAATGCCTCTAGACTTCCAGCTTTTCTAATGTCTAATGGCAAACTATTAAAAGTTTACCATTTTTTTCCATGAAATGATCTTATCCATATAATACTACTCTGATGATACTACCTAAATAGTCCCTATAGCTCTACATCCATCACCCAGAACAAAATTCCTTCATCTAGATCAGAGAAAATGCATTACATCTATTATGAATTAACAAAGCATTCACAGATAATGCAGTGCAAGTTCTTCCCCAACTAGGAATGCGTACAGTAAAGTTAGATCTAATAGTATGATAAAGAAAAAAGTGCTAGAAAGAACAGGACAAAGAAGATGAGTAATCAAAATGAAGCAACAGGTGGAGAGAAGTGTATCTGAACTGAAGACATGTCTGGGGGCACACAACAGCAAAAAACATGACTTCAGAGAGGATAGCAGGTGAGTAAGTTATATGGGTATGGCTCAGCGGGTTGGAATTCTCAAACTTAATTAGGATACTATAAGGAAAGGACTGGGAAGAGTGTCATTTGAGAAACTGGAAATTATAGGACTAAGGAAGAAAACATTTGGCTCTAGTGAAGGTTTTAGTTGTTCCAATCTAGAAGAAAGTACATGAAATGGAAAGGTCAGGATAAGCTTTGCACGAGTGAAGACCATGCCCGAGGCTGATTACAAATAAAGGAGGCCACGTCACATTACAATACAGCCAGTATGGAGATTAAACAACTTGCTTCTGATTATGACGTCTTTCACTAAACTAAGTATACATTGTTTCCACAGTCAACTGCTGAAGAGACAACTGAAATACTTTTCTATGGTATTTACTACTTCACACAAATGCAGCTAGATTCAGAATATTAATGCAACTCAGTAAAGAGATTACACTGCACGGTTCCAGGCCAGAGGAGTTTAAACTCAGTTTCTACTCCCCAGATTGAAACTCTGCTTGTTTTTTTACATAGTAAATCACTGCTGGCATTTTTGTATGTGTATGTGACTGTGTATCAGTAAGAATTCGAATAGTTTGGGCTTTTTCCCCAGAATCATACAACTGTGGAGTTAAAATACACAAGTCAGGGGCTGTGGAGCTAACCCCTCTCACATACAGTGCATGGGGAGATAGTCTTACATGTAAAAAATGTTTTGTTTACCATTTTTATTATTAAATGAAGCTCCAACTGCACTGCTTCGTCTGGTTGAAGCTTCAGGGAATTTGTTTCAAAAAACATAGGGGAGCACACAGCTCTATAAACTGCTAACCCACAAAATTCCACAAGGACATTATCATCTAGGATAACTGAATGACATTCTTGGCACATTAAAGGAATAGCTGTGACCACTTTTTTAAATTCATTTGTTTGTTTATAAGGTAAGTGGACCCCTCCCAGCCTTACAACTTTATGGCATGAGAATTACATTAATGTCAGTAAGCTTTTGTTACAGAACTGTGTATTGCATTATGAATTACATTAATGTCAGTGAGCTTTTGTTACAGAGCTGTACACATTACAGCATGAAAATTACATTAATGTCAGTGAGCTTTACACAGTAGGGCACAACAGAGTACGAAAATTACAGATGAGGATTACATCAATTTAGCAGTTTTCTTTCAAACCATACACAGAAATAAAAGATACAAGCAAAGTGATACATAGAAATGCATAAAGCATAATACTGATGTGACAACACTTCATCATTAGAGTGACATTTTCCATTGAAATATAATTAATATTTATCATTCTGCTGTAATACTTTCTACATAAATTTGCATACATGTGGTAATCAGTGTAAGAGTTAAACAAACCCATAGGCATATAACAGAAGTGCCAACCCTAGAAACTGAATACACTTAAGAAAAGTATTAGAAAATGCTGCGCTCTCCCAGCACAAACCTAGTAGGCTTCAACTAAATGCCATTTAAATGGCATCAGAGGATCTCTGCCTCTCATTCAACAACAAAAAAAAAACAGCAGTGGTCCGAATTCTTTCGCTGTCTGTGGATAGAATCTCACTGTCACTCATGACTCCTCCTTAATTTAAAACATAAGACAGCTATGAAACAGCGTAGCATCGCTTTTTAGTGTTCTTCTATAATTATGATCTACTAAATGACTTGCCATTGTAAAACAAAACATATCTGTCACACTGAGATGTTAAACTACCCGTATGACTATGGGTTACATTTGTGACTCACAGTTTGCACTTCAAAAACCTATCAGTTCAAATCTTCTAAACAGACAGCACTGTCCCCAAGTGTGCTTGGAAACAGTGATCCAATTAGTTGTCAATGCTGTAAATGTCAATGATGGATATTCGATTAACTCTTTCCTCACTCTCTTACAGTGTCATTGTAAAGTAGCAGATAATGTGACAAATACCAGAGTAACGGTGCAACATTTCAAAGACAAATTAGTATGTGAATACATTGCAGATTACATGCAAACATAATACAGATAATTAAAGCATGTTCCCTTACATGTACTCCATGTTTGACTGGATGAAAGGGGAGGGACACTCTATAATGATCAAAAACATGCCATTTAGTGGAGATGCTCTTTAGCAGTCAAGACAGAAGTAATATTATGCATACTGCATAACATGTGACAGCTTGCAGCCCTCACAGCACACACATCCATGACGCATTGTAAAGTTTCCAATAAAAAACATGGATAACATTGAATGTTACAGTAACTCTGTCAGAGACACAAATGAAATTAGGCCCATGCAAAACATCATGACAACTGGGATATTATACAGCACACACACACCCACAATGTATATATGGGATTACTTTATATAAAAGAAATCCCACTTACCCGAATTTCATACCATTGAACCAAGAATACCATAAGGCCAAAACACTGACCGTTTGGAACACCGATGTTTAACTAAAGGTAAGTAACCTGATGGCCAACCCAACAAACAAAGTGAAACGGAAGCAAAGAAAACTCACCCACATGGAGGGCTGCACAACCCCACACAGTCCCCCTGACTAAATATACCAACTCCGAGACTGCACTACTGTGGAGGTCACGGGCAAAGGTCAACATGCTGGCCAAGCAGTTACTTACCTTTTGTCCTTGGCAGAAAGATACCCTTGAACAATATGCCTACTCCCATGACATACACCATGACAAAAGAAAAATGAATGTGCTTTATCTCATTCTTGCCTGGAGGAATGACTGGATTAAGGCCCTTATCTTGACGTAGTAACACGTTTTAAGAGAAAGTAAGTAAATGAAAAAGAATATTGAATATTATAAGGCTTTTTCTAGCAAATAAATGCATACTTCGTAGCAATTCTGTATCTGGCCCTCATGTCTCAAGGGAAACAATCAGATTGGCTACAATCTGATAGAGAAACTGGCTAGCAGATAATGTTCTCTGAAAGCATTCAGGTGTTTCCCAACTGGGAGAGCTATAAAGACAAGACACAACTAGGAACCACTTACTAAAAGCACAGCCTGCACCATGTGTCTTAGCAGGGATAACCTTTCTTTTTGGTTCAAGTCTATGAGAGTGGTTTTCATTTTGGGACAGTTGTTCCTATTAGGAGGGTAAAACTTAAATAACTTGAAGATGTACATAGTTGTGTGTGTTAGTATTAAGTTAATAGGTTTTAGGAGGGTACTAGTGGTGTGTGTGGGGGGTGGTTGTGTGTGTTTAAACTGATTTTTTGTGAATGCTTTTTATTCTGAAAAAGTGTAGGTTATATACACACAAAAGTACTTAATTCCTGTAATAAAACAGTTGTGAACTGGTTCTGTTGTTTTCTGTTTGGATTCCAGCAGGTGGTTCAGTGGTTTGCCGTTTTGTGTTGCTTGAGGTACTAGAGGTGTGGGGGGTTGTGTGTGTTTTGAGGGCTTTCAATAAAACAAAATGTTTTGTAAGATGTGACATAGGCTCTAATGGATATGACAAGAAACTGTATAACAGTTCAACCTGCCAAACAGTGTATGCACGTAACATGAAAGTTGGAACTAGACATTTAACAAAAAGGTGTTGTACATAAGACTGAAATAACTTTTTAATACAATAATGCTTTCTGTAATGTCTTTAAATGTCAATGGTCTCCCAGATAGATAAGAAAGAAAGAGCAGAGAACTATATTAAAAACGTAGAGTGCAAAAAGCTATAAGGGAGGAGGATTGCACTGGCATGTACTTGGATTCCACCTACAACTGCTAAAATGAAGGTTAAGAAAATTCCGGGAGAAATAATCATCTTTCAGCAAGGATTATTACTTACAGGTGAGGATTAGAATTTGATTTGCAGCAATGAAGATGTGTCTGGGGGGCCAGAAGGAAAAGTATAACAAAGGAGGGTAGACATTTGAAAATATTCAGCATGGAATATGTGAATTCAGTACTAGGAGTTAAGAGTGAATTTACATAAATTCCCAAATATACAAAAACTGGGTTATGCTAGACAGAATTTACATTTCAAAGGAACATGTGCCTTTAATTTAAGGTCTTGATATGCACTATATAATTAATTCAGATAAACACATGGTAATGAAATAAAAATGAGACACTGGAGCTTTCCCACCCATCTGTTCAAAAGAGAGGAATTTAAGGAATGGGTAGTGGAAATTATTCAGGAGCTATTAGAGAAGCTAGAAATTTCTTCTGAAAATATAGCTAGGGAGTGGAATAAAATTAAAGTGGATTTCAAAAATAGGGTGAAAATAATTGAGAGAGAGATGTGGTTAAGAAGTAACAATTATTTAGACGGACTGACAAATGCTAAAGTATTGCAGAATAGGGGTAATGTCACAGAGCAAGAGTAGTAGCAATTGCAGAACACTAAACAGAAAATAAGGAATTATCTCGATAATACGCAAGAGTTTATAAAGACTATTAAGGAACTATTTTTTGATAATAACTCTAGAGCACAAAGGCTTTTAGCAATCTTTGAATTTGTAAGGTTGCTTGATCCCTTTGACCGGATGAAATGTCTGGGATAGACTGACAGATGAGGTGGACAGTGGAAAGGAATGTTGTATCCCCTGGATATGATGGACTGCACCCATTTGTCTTGAGTCAGTTGTAGCCAGGCTTCTAGATACAGTGACTGTCCACCTCTGGAGGCAGTCGGGGGAGTGGGACTGTCTGGCCTCCTTTCAGGAGCGCCGGAAGGCCCAACCGGAGAACGTATCTCTGTTGCCCTGGTTTTGCTGACCCCCTCTGCTGCGTGGATGGCATCTTCCATTGTTATTCCCCCCTCTGCCCCTGGGGAAAGGATCACCACAAGCATCTGACAAGGCTCCTTTGGACTTCTGGAACCACATTTTTCTGCTCTTTTGACCTTTAGGATAAGGTCTGGTAGGGGCAAAAAAATGTACTCCGATGGCAGATGAGTCTTGCCATCTTATTGACTCCTGGTTAGAGTATTTACTTTTGGCCCTAACAAGGACGAGCCATCAAAAGGGACGTCAATAAAGGAAGATCTGAAGGGTTCAGCAAAGGCGCATCCAGGAATGCCTCCTAACAGATATTCCTGTGTCTGCTGCCCTGCTCGCTCCATCGGCTGCATAGGAAATGAGGCACATGGAGGAGTTTGTAATCAAGGTTAATGTCGCAAGCTGGGAATTTACCTTATCCAATAAACCCTGGGCTGTAGCACCTTGTAGGGTATCTCCTAGCTCTTTAAGGAGATCCCTCTGAAGTTGGGTGAAATGTGATTAATTCAGCGACCGTAGGGTAAAGGCCACTGAGGAGAACATATGCTTCCCATATCTGTCCATCGTACGAGACTCCTTATTTGGTGGATGGACAGATGCAGAAGTTGCAGCCAACTCCTTCTTTGTGGCCGCCGCCACCACCACCATCGCATCTACTGGAACTCCCTTTGTTAAGTATAGTCTATCCTCTGGGGCTGTAATGAATTTGGTCTTCTCGGAACAGGGTCCACTGACTCCGGACAGTCCGACACCTTTCGACTCAACACCCAGGATTGGGTAGAAGGACAGAGACACCCAAGAGGTGGAGGAGCGAGAGCCAAATACCTCCAGGCATAGAGACTCATCCTCTGTAATGAATTTGGTCTTCTCGGAACAGGGTCCACTGACTCCGGACAGTCCGACACCTTTCGACTCAACACCCAGGATTGGGTAGAAGGACAGAGACACCCAAGAGGTGGAGGAGCGAGAGCCAAATACCTCCAGGCATAGAGACTCATCCTCAAAAGGGGAGAGAGACTTATAGCCACCCCTCTGCTTAAAGATCTCTAGGATGACTGAAAAAGAGACATCCTCAGAGGGCGACCGTGGGGACCCTTCCAAATCCTCTAAGTTGGTATCAGAAGTAACAGACTCAGGGGAGTCTATGTGCTTCCTCTTATACTGTCTCTTCCAAGGGACCTCCTCGGGGATGTTCCGGGGTGGTGTCAGAAGAGGGGATTCCCCCCATTGGGGTCTCCTGGGGCACTGACTCTCTACTCTGGGGCTGGTAGAGGGATGATGAAGCAGTAAATGCTGGGCCTTTAGGGGAAGAGTGTCTGCAGCCAAAGGTGGAGCAGACTCAGTGGAAAGCACACTCATCACATCGAAGGCACCGCGATCCTGGGCCGAGAGAAACTCCAGTCCTGAGGGAACGGGAGATCTCCGCGGGGCTGAGGAGGGTGGCTCTGAGGCTGATGTGGACACAGAACTCACCTGTGCTGAAGCGCCGAGTGGGAGAGTTGGTTCCAACAAGGGCCCTATTTAACCCCCCCCCTGGAGCTGACCAGGGAGTATCGGCTCCCAGATCCATCAATGGAAGACAGCATCGATAAGAGAGCAGCAGACATCTGAGCAGAGCTATCATAGGTGTTTACTGGTTCCACCAGTTCCAGCACAATGACTTCCTGACACTCTGGCTCTGAACTTGTCCAAGTTGGAAAAGGAAGAGATGACACCTGAGGTACAGTGGTCAGATCCATGATCCGATGGGCTGGGCTCAAAAGAATTTGTGCCAGGGCCAGAGTCTGCAGCAACCTCTTCACCACCCGCTCCATGTCATCATCTGATAAAATTCTGGAGGACCGAGAGGAATGGGTCGATGACCTGTGACTACCTGCCACCGATTGTAGTAATGGAGATTGCGGCACCAACTGTATGGGTTCCAATGACGGTGACAGACTCCTTTTTTGGCTCTGTGACAATTCCGAGGACTCAGATGGAACCGAGGGAAGGCCAGGTTTGTTGGAACCGATAACCTTTAGACACTGTAAAGGATACCCAAGGAAAATAACTACCAGCAACAACAATAACAGTATTGAAACAAAAGGTTAAGGAGATTTTTATTTTTTTTTAACTAGGAGAGAGTGGGTGAAGGAGAAGTCTTAAGTTAAACAAGATGCCTCTAATTTAAAAGGAGACTCCCTAAGGAAAGGGAAAGAAGCCTTGTAAGAAAACAGGCTAAAGAGAAAGAATCCTCTAACTTAAACGGATTCTTTAAGGGAATAGAAGAAAAAGAGCCCTAAGGAGAACAGCCAAAGAACACACCCAAGTAATAAAAAAATCACACACACAAGCACACTACTTAGTAAGGGAAGGTATTAGTAGACTAATAGAAAAGGTTTTTGCCAAAGATATAAAGAAAATTATATAATAAAAGTAATTACTAGCCTGAGTCAGCAAAGACAATCCAGATGCTTCAAGCGACAAACGACATGTGGGGAATAGCCGCTAGGCATCCTGGGATAGGTTGTAGCCTTGAGCCAGTAGAAGTTCTCGAACTTTGGTATACGGAGGATCAGCTCCGAACCCAACCAGCAAGAATGAAGGCGAGACAGGACAACATAACTTTCTGAATTGCCTAGACATAGTAAGGTCTTGTTGAGTCCAATTATGGTAGCTGACAAAAATAAATTACTTGAAAATGGAAATCAAAGTCTAAACCAACTGTGCTAGAAGCAATGAATATAGTAACAGAGATAAAACAACTGAAACTGGGATCTAAAAAAGGTAGGAGCAAATTACACAGCAAAAATGGGAATTGTGGAAAAATACATACGGGGGGAAATGAGGCTTAAAAGAAGTCAGGACTTGTAATGTTTGACTGACAATGATGGGGGACATTATAAGTGATGTATAATGTTTGTAGCTAAGACTGTGTTAATATAGTTTGTGATGTAAAATGCTTGCAGCTGGGATTATGTCATTATGGTTTGTTTTCATTTGATTCTTTTTAAATTATCACATGATGTAAGCAATGTTTGTTCAATTCCTGCCTTTTTGTAAAAGAAGCCTCATTTCCCCCCGTATGTATTTTTCCTCAATTCCCATTTTTGCTATGCAATTTGCTCTTACCTTTTTAGATCCCAATTCCAGTTGTTTTATCTCTGTTACTATATTCATTGCTTCTAGCACAGAAGAACAATGTTTGTAAATGTAAACTCCTTAATGTGGTTTGATTACTTTTACTTTATACAAGTATATGCTTGCCTGCGTCACAAGTGATAATTCAATAAAGATGTTAAAAAACACACAGACATTTAGGGACAAATTTTCGATAAGTCATGTAGGTAGTCACAGCTCTACCTTCAAAGGTCACTAGACATCAAATACAAAAACCAACCTTTAAAGGAGTAAGTAATATGGCACTGTCAAAGTTTATCAGATGGAATAACAAGATGACCGCTTTGGAAAAAAAAAGTTCTGTCTAGGATGACCATTGACCGCATCAAATTAATCTTTCAACATGTAATAACTGAGTGGATGTGAAATTCAAATCAGGGAGTTTGCCTTCTGCACTTCAGCTGTGAGAGTGAAACATCACCTCTGTGAAAAGTAATGTGATGGCGAGACCAAGGTGCAATTGTGACCAAATGTGCATGATAGCTCAGACTGTCATGGTAACAACAATCAGTACCAACTCTCTGCTCTACATTAAGTATAGATGATAAAAATATTACAACATGTTTACTTTGACTACCACAAATTCATCTTTTTGAAAGAGGGTCCCGACTATAAAAACATAGCACTTTTCCTTAAGAAATATTAAAGCATTTCTAACCTTGCTTCAACCTGCATGTGAAACATCTTAATGTACTATAAAACATAGATGCTGCAGTTTCAACAAAGTAGAAGCACAGTTTCTTTGTTATCGGCTGAGGATTTTTTTCTCTCGCCTTCCAATAATTTGTATTTCATAAAGGAATGCCCCACTTTACAAGATAACTTAAAAGGTGATAATTTTGTTTTGCAACATTACCACTTTTCAATGTCTAAATACTACGGTCCAAATATATCTATATGCACTTTGGAGGCAGTGTCACATTTCCAATGTAGCCACAATGATTAGGATCGGAGTATATCATAGGTGGAAACCTCAAAAAAAAAAAAAAAGAATACTTCAAATATCTCGACAAAACTAAAGCTGTCAAACTATTATCCTTGGCTTCATTTTGTGAACACCTGATGTTATTTTAGTATCCTGACCTACATCTTTCATTTGTAATGCAAGACATTTTTTTTTCTTTCATACCAGTTGAAAAATTATCAGAATGAATCCACAACTACAGACACCTGTAATCTGATGACCAAAAGATTAAGCATCAAAAGTTTTCACAGAAAACATGGTCAAAGCAGAGAAAAATTAAACCCAAACATGTTTAACAGACAAAAAAAAAAAAATGGAGAGAAGCATGATCAGTACAACACATTGTTGCGCCATATGGAAAACAGAATGTGTCAGGGATTTTACAGCACCAGTTTTATAACACTGTCACCATGCATAATTTGGAGGGGGAAAAGGATCCTAGAGGAGTCCAATAAAAGAAAGAAAATAAAGCTATCAAAATAAGGTTTAAGAAATTCCATAATTCTGCTAATTACATAACTTAATGCAACAGCACTGTGACTTGAGTGTTAGGATTATGCGGCACTACATTCTGACAAAACAGAAAATGAGCCTTTATGCACCCAAAAGACAAAACAGACTTTTGTGAAAACAAAATGGATAACTGCTAAATTGTTCCGATATTCCATCAAAACCTGAATGAGCACTATACTTCCAAATGTACCGATGATGACTCTGCAGCACTGCTAACATATGACTTCAGAGGAAGGACAGCACACAGAAAAAAAAATACACAGCAGCTGCTAGCTGCCACATAATGTACAAAGACAAGTGTCTTAGCCAATACAACTCTGCATGCTATCTATGGTGACATGAGAAACTAGCAACATATGTTTTCTCGGCACTTACTAAAAGAAAAAGGCAGCAAACTGCAAATGCAGATATCTTGGGACATCTGTTTAAGTAAAGTAATGCACTTATGTCATCTTGTCCTGTCACACCAGTGCTGAAATCACACATGGACAAATGCAGTTAACAGAAAGGTGTCTCCTAAAGTATTTTCCTGCCAGGGTGGCCACAATCATAGTAAAAATCATCTAACAACAGCTATGCCTCAAACATAAAACAAAAGCCACATTTATTAGGGACAGCAGTTAACAGTCCTCTCCAAATTTTCAATAGACTAAGAAATTCAATCAAAATTGTGACACTCATAAAAACATTAATTATGCATACGAGTCCGAACCTTTATGGAAGCCCTGTTAATAGGATGGGGAAGGAATAAAACTGTTCAGAGCTGCTTTATAAGAAGAAATTTTGGGGCGGGGCAGTGGCTCTGCATCTTTGTGCTAAGCCTGTCCGGGTAAGAGGACCTTCAGGACACTTCTAATTGCCCCACCTGAAGAAGGAAAATAGGAACAAAGGTAGAAAAGAAAAACAGAAAATTTCAAAATAAATTCAATTTAGGACCAAAATGGAAGCAGAAGTTCTAAACTTCTTATACAAATAAATATTTTTTTGATGGAGTTTACTTTAACACTTTTGGTCTACTTAAGTGATTGCCCATTAATATGCATCATGCAAATGGAGGCTGTGGGATTCAAGTATAGGTACACAGAAAGTATCATTCACCACTCACCATTTATACTCTACTTGGGTTGCATGCATTTTCTAGTATGCAGGCAGTAAGGGCAAGAGTTGGCAACTGACAGGTAGTCATGTACATCTGACTTGTATATCTACTTAAAAAACACTAATCCCCCAGAACAGTCCTGTATAATAAATAAGCAATGCCTACAACTCTGGAGTTTCTGCACAGTCTTCACATCATCCTATTGCTCTAGCTCAGCATGTAGTTATTACACAGGACTAACATTCAGGCACCTTTCAGCAAATGTTCAAGCAGAGAACCCTAGTCTGAGGTAAGGAGACAAAGGTCTTGACACTCCCCGATTGCAAGTTTCTCAGGCATCATGCATGAGTTAAATAAATTCCTAACACTGATTATATGACTGACCCTTTCAATTTGGAACTTTGAGAAACAGTAACTTTTTAAGACCCCAAATGAGGAACATTTCTCAAAATGAGACACACTGGAGAGGTATGACTGAAAGTATTACGGCTGGCATTACTGACTGGCAATAACAAAAATTTGAAGCAAAATCAAGGATGTCCCGTAATGTCAGAGACAGATGAGAAATATGCACAAATTTCAATTAATTACATGCACACATACTCTCTTTTGTCATGTTGTGTGTGTGTGTGTGTATATATATACACGTTATAAAAAATAAGTCGTATGTTACTCTAATTCACTAAGTTAACGCTACTACATTTTTTCCTTCAGTGTGCATTTTCTGACTGAAAGTTTGATGTCTGGCATTACTGACACCTGTAAAACTCAATGATTTACTACAAGGTGGGATATGGGGAAAATATAAATCAAAATTAGGAGTTTTGTACAAAATTCTGGGCAGCTGAAAGGTTGATCGGTAGGTCAATTGCACAATGTTGTAAGCAGCACTGCAGTTAATTCTCTTAATACATCTACATGAACAGGAGAAATAAAAAAAAATCGTAACACAACCTACTACAGGAAAAAATATAACCAAAGGCAGGCAACTAGTCTAATTCACTTAGAAAGGTTAATAAAACAAGTCTTTGTTTCAGCTTACAGATTATGAAACTGTCTAGCATTAGGACTGACTGCAACCCAAGATGATTTACCTCTGTAAAAAATGTAAAGAACAATGCAAAAATATGTGCAAAATCAGGGATGATATTTAAAAATATACAAATACAAACGCACAAGTGGAACACTAATAAGTAAAATGCAAGTCCAAAGTTAAGTAAAATGGTGAACCACAGTAAAATAAATCGAACACTGGGATAGCAGCAGCAGATCATGCACAAAATAAATCAGATGGAAGTTAGATTACTTCTATTATAAACTTCAAACAAACTTCATGAAATCACTCGATAGATTTATTTCCCACACATTGTTCAGCTTCTGCTGCTTACCTCCCAAGTGTTAAACCTGGCAACTCAGATTCACTGAAATGGTCAATAGAAAGTACAGTTGTGTAAAATCTTACCATAATGGTAGATGTCCTTGCCTTCACTGCTGCAGTATTACTTACCAATGGGGATTCCCTGCCGTGAAGCCCTCTATCCAGCCAGTTTACAAAAGTTTACCGTTGCTTTAAGGTACAATGAATGTCACCTGCTTACTCATTGCGTAAGGTAAGGCATAAAGGTGCCATTCAGGTGTACCATCCTCAATTCAGATTGCCCCAGTAGGAAAAGCAGTCAGGAAAACCAAGGAGAATCTGCACAGCCAAGAAGGGAAAAAGAGCAAGGGGATGGAGGGAGGGAATACTGCAGCGGTGAAGGCAAGGACATCTGTTATGGTAAGATTTTACACAACTGTACGATGTCCTTACATTCACTGCTGCAGTATTCCTTACTAATAGGAGACTGCCAAAGCTCAAGAAGAAACTTGGGAGGAGGAAGCAGCAGAGCCCTCCAAGAAGTCATGAAGAATGGCAGCAGCAAAACCAGCTCTAGCTCTGGAGACACCATCCAACTGGTAAAAGTATGCACAGAAGTCCAGGTAGCAGCTTCAAGTATAGAATTAATGTCTAAGCCTTTGAAAAAAGCACCAGAAGAAGCCACAGCTCTAGTGGAATGAGCCTTTACAGAAGAAGGAAGGCTCTAGCCATGAAAAGTGTAGCAAAAGGAAATAGCCTTTGAAATCCAAGTGGAAATAGTTTGCTTGGAAACAGCCAAACCTAAAGACCTAGGATGAAAGGAAACAAATAACTGGTCAGACTTCCTGATAGATTTAAATCTGAGTTGTCTATGCACATCTAAGGTATGTAGCACCCTCTCGCTATCAGACTGCGGACAGGGGAAAATGGTAGGCAAATTAATAGACTGATTAAGTGATAACTCATTAACCACCTTGGGCATAAAAGAAGGATTAGTGCGCAAGGGCATCCTGTCCTCATGAATTATCAAAAAAGGTGGACAAGCCATAAGAGCTTGCAACTCAGACTCCAGTCTGGCAGAAGTAAGCTAACAAAAGAACTGTCTTCCAAGAACAATGTTGCAAGGAAGCTGAAAACAGCAGGCTTAAAAAGAGTTGAGTAATTTTTTCCAAAACAAAAATTAAGATCCCAGGGAAGAGGAGCAGGCTTCCTTGGAGGTCTAACATTAGGGACGCCTTTAATGAACTGCTTAGCCTCAAATCTAGAAGCTAATAGGGGCGTTAAAGGCAGACAAGCAGAAAGAGCTGACAAGTGGGCCTTAATAGAATAGGCCAAACCAGCATTGAGCAACTCACACAAATAAGAAAGAACCAAAGGAACAGCCACAGAAAGTGGGTCCAGGTCACGAGAAAGACACCAAATAGAAAACATCTTCCATTTAGATAAGAAGGATTTCCTAGTAGTAGGTTTCCTGGCCTCCAGCCGGACCTGCAGCACACCCTCAGAAAAAAGGTGTCTAAGTGGAATCAAAATCATATCACTCACAATGTCAGTTGAAGTGTGGACAGGTGAAGATGGATGAGAGATCCATTGTCTTGTGCGAGGAGATCCACCCTGTGAGGTAACTTGTGATGATTGCCCCGGCGAGATGCAGAAATAGGAGGGAACCAGTACTGTCACGGCCAAAAGGTAGTCACCAACAAGATTTTGGGAGCATCCCATTGAATCTTGAACTCTACTCTCAGAATGAGAGGAAGGGGATGGAATGCATAAAGAAACATCCCCTTCCAAGAAAATGAGAGGGCGTTCACCTTCCAGACCACAGGACCTGGGACTCTGGCACAAAATAGAGGAAGTTGTCTGTTCAAATGTGAGGCAAAGAGATCTACTAAAGGAGTATCCCCCACTGGTGAACAATGTCCAGAAACACATCCCTGTGAAGCATTAATTCATGGGACTGAGTGAATGACATGCTCAGATTGTCTGCCACAACATTCCAATCTGAAGGAATGCAAACTGCTTGAAGAGTCGCACGATATTGGATAGCTAGATCCCATACCAGAAGTGCCAGCTGGCAAAAACAGTAGGATCTTATACACTCATGTTTATTGATATAAGATTGTGGTACTGTCCATGAATACCTTGAGAGGATCTGCAGAGAAGAGAAGATGAAAGGTCTGAAGAGCCAGCATAACAGCCCTCATCTCTTTGATGTTCTCCTTCCGCTGATGAGGTGACCACACTCCCTGAACCTTCAGGGAGCCAAACGTTGCTCCCCATCTCACATCTGAAGTGCCTGTGAACAGATCCCGAGGGAAAGTGGAGGCTGAAACGGGAGCCCTGGCTTCAGAGACAACTGCTGAATCCACCACAAAAGTTCGACCTTGAGACACCGGAGAAGAGGCACAGAAAAGTCTAGAGGATGTGCATGCTGAAGCCACATGAACTTCAGAAACCACTGGAACTTCCTCATGTGGAGTCTGGTCTGAGGAAGCATCGGAATGGAAGCCATGAACCCCAGAGCTCTGAGACTCCATATTCTCCAACTCAGTTGGCAGAACATGGAACAAACTACCTCAATACCTCTCTACACTATCTTCACTCCCACTTTTTAAAGCTAAAGTAAAACTCTTTCTTTCCAACCACTGGCTCTGCTCTTGTACCAACCCTAGTTGAACTCTTTTCTCTCCAGCCTTCTGTTTCCTTTATCCCCTTATTTTCTTTCTCCTAATTTCTACCCCACTTGAACGTCCTCTTCAAATTAATTACATATTCTTTATTTTATTTTCCTTTCAATTCTGTAATAGAGTATTCTTCTTGGGTATTCATTTTTTTGTTCTATGTTAAGCCTCATTTTGTACTCTGATCCTAGGGAATTTTCAGCTGGTTATGTTAAGTTCTTAAATACTATTATATATTCTTTATTACTGCATTATTTTATATTGTTTGTATAAGTTTAGCTTGTTTTAGTAGTTTATAGCGGAGCTTTTCTCCCCGGGCCTCCACTGAAAATGGACATATATCCAGTTGGACTAGCCCGGTTAACAAATGTAAAATAAAATAAAAATAAAATAAAGAAACTCCCTGGCTGAAATGGAGGCCAGGGGAAGAAGAGTTTGAAAGAAAGAAATGCATTAAATAACCCCTGATTGTGGATCCCTAGGAGCAGAAGAGACATAGTTCGTTTTCTGCTACTTCTTCAAAGGGATAGCCATCCTGGAAACCTGAGAAGACCCAGACCGAGGACGACATTCCACAATTGCAGTAGGAACTTCTTCCTGAAGGAGAAACTGTGTAACCCCATTAGTTCCCTCGGAAACAGTCAAATGTGGTTCCCTCTGAACGCCCAAAAATGGATGTCTCCAAAGCCTCATCGGACATGCTGCCTGCCAGATCATCACCAGCCTCCAACCCAGATGCAGTAGAAGAATCTGACAAAAAAACTTGGCGAGCCTCTGGGTGCATAATAACCTCAGGCAAAACACCAGGCAGATGGTGGATGGCAGAAGATTCCGACCTTACCTTATGCACCCTCTTCTTCCCAGAAGGCTGACCCTTGGTGCATCCATAGTACCAGCAGCAAGAGGCTTAAGTTGCTGGTTGTCAAGGTAAAAGGAAAGGGAAGAAAGCCTACTATGAAGAATTTTGGGGGATAAATGCTTGACAAGCTGAACAAGACATACGGTCGTGAGCAGCACCAAGGCAAAAAAGACACTTATGACGGTCTTTATTGGCAGTCTCCCACACTGGCATTTACCCTTCCTGGATGACATTAACCCCAAACAGCACTAAACAAACAGAAATAGTAACAAAAAAAACAACTGGGTATTTATTTGCAACTGTGAGGACTCCAGCAAACAGGAGTAAGCACAGAAAAGCCAGTAAACGGAAAAACAGAGGAGCGCAACAGACCAGCGGTTAAAACAGCGTTCGGACTGGCGGCAAAAAAAAGTTCTGAAGGTGGTACGCTTGAACTTCACCTTTATACCCTACCTTACACAAGGAGTAAACAAGTGACGGACAGCAACCATAAACTGGCCAGACGGTGGGCTTCACGGCAGGAAATCCCCATTGGTAAGGAATATTGCAGCGGTGAATGTAAGGGTATCACTAGATTACCTTCAAGTTACGTTTTGTGAAATGCCAGTGTCAAACATTACTGACTAATCTTTGGTGATTTTACCACAGCAGCGACAATTTAACAAGGAACAGTACAAAATTAAAATGAGTGTTTTACAAATGCTGAAATGGAAATTCGTAAGCAAAAAGCACGTCAATTAAAGTGTAAAGGAGAACCAGCGAAACAAAACTTAAGACTAGGAAAGAAGACCGTAGCAAAAGAGAATGCATTAAACAAACATCAGACGGGAGAAAATAAACATATTGTCTACACAGCTTCAACCGCAAGTGGAACATGCTGCCCGATAATTCGATTGTATTTATTTGAAAGTCCATCTAAAAAAATGTCGGCATCACTCACAAGCAGCTTCATAAACCATAATTTACCAAAAACTAATCTTACTGCAAGAAACAAGCCTCCCCCCACACAGACACACAATGCAAGAACTGATGTGAGCTCCTTCAGGAAAATAATAACGTCCAGCAACTGATCATGCAAAAAGAAGTTCCAGCTCCTGGACGAGAACATTTTTATGGATGAAAGAATGCTAGGGAGGGGAAGCATGCAAGCGTACCCCTCAGCTGTACAGATTTTTCGTCATATTTTTAGGTCATTTTTTTATAAAACTGGTTTTCTAGCGAATTCGTGGCAAATCATTAAAGGTTCATTTTTTTTAAATAATGACAAATATTTGCGTTTTCGAAGTCATACACTTCAAAAAATTCATGCTAATGCAAAACCTGTTATTCTATCAACTTTCTATTTTTAAAAATATTTGAAAATGTCCGTATTTTGGGGCATTTGTCCCACTTCTAGCTTTGTCCAGATTTCTTACTCTAAAAGGTTGAAAGATATGCATGCAGATTTCAATGGAAGGTATGCAAAATTATAAAGAGGGCGTTTCATAGCAAAAAACGAGTCGAGGTTGGCGTTTTTTGAGCTATAGAGCTTTCTGAATGATGGGCGACTTAGCGAAAAGCTGCAAGAGCGTAAGACTTGACTATTAAGGCAGCTAGCTCTATCGCTAGCAATACAACGGGAATCGGCAAAAACAAAAATATAAGTACGTTCCATTACCTGATCCATTCTTTTAGTGGGGGTCGACAGGTAGAGCAAGAAAATACATTAGGAAGCAGAAAACATACTAGTTGTCCTGTAGTTCTTTAATAATAAAAAGGATGGCGAATGGGGACAGAATAAGGAGGTCGATAGGTGGCAGAGGTGAGGGCATACGACTACGAGATTAATTAGATATGCAGGCAAGAGATATTGAAAGAGAAAGGAGGATAGTGACACTTGCTACAAGACTGCCGTACACAAGCAACTACCTACAAAGTAAGGAGGTGAAAATACATCAGATTTAGAGCCAAAAAATTGACCTCTACAGATGACATAACATAAGCTGTATCTAGCAGTTCCTTCAATTGTGTGGTTGTACTTCTGCCATAATGCAACACAACTGTATAAAATTGCTGCTGCAACAAATCACAGTCTGACAATGACTTTCGCAAACCAGAGCATCATTTAGACTGTTCTGATAAAGATCAATAGCTACAGATGAAATGCCCTCACAGTACGCCTTTGGATAATGTAAGGAAACCTGTAGCACATACTACTTACCCGGGGAAGGTGCGCAGCTTTTCGTATTCGGTCTACCATTTCTCCACCTTCGGGATGAATTTTGGCCACATGGGTCCACATCCTCTCCCATGTCTGGCTGTCAAGGGGAAAGCCACTTTTATTGACATAAAACAGCACCCCTCCATCCTTCTCGTCCTCCTCCCCGGAGGAGCGTCCAGTGCTGCCATTTGCAATGCTACTGCCGGCGCTGTCTGACTCTGCACCCCCACCGCCACCGGAGCTGCCAGGGAGCTTACACACGCTCCTCGAACGGCCAGGTTTGGAGATCCTGGGGGTGGTGCCGTTAGGCTTGCTAAACATCACCTTGGTGCTGGATCCAGTCATCCTGCGCGCTTCCCTGGCGGTGTGACCGACTCCAGAGTCGGCAGCTGCTTCATGCATTAGCACCGCTAAGGATAAAAGACTCCGCCACAAAACACCCCCACGCCACAACTACCTAAAACCAAATTCCACTTAGCCCGCCAGCGGGGCCGTATCCCCACAAGTACGGTCTTCAAAATCAACAGGAATCCAAGCACAAAACCAATTTCCATTGAATACATGCCTTGCGTGAATCCATGGAGCTCCCTAATCCCAAATTTTAAAATAAAGTCACCAGTCCTTTATACTTCCAGCTTAAAGCCAGTGCGACAAATCCAACAGAATAACATACAAAGTGAACAGACATTACATAGGATTCCCCACTTTCAAATGTTCTGGACCCCTTGTCAAAAGTACTCGTGTACAAAGAACCGCCCGCTGTCACATTCCTGCACAGCAGCCGCATTTCCCTTTATGAAAACAGTTCTAAAATATTTAACGGATCTCCAACACATTTTGTTCTGTATGTACAGCCACGTTCGCAGAGTTCTATATATAAAATTATAAAATGCATCACTGAACAATTCCTGCTATAAGCAGCAGACGTTCACTCCCCCTTTTCTCTAAGACTGTTCTACACCGCTCACAATACTAACATAAGGGAATGTTACTTGTTACACTGTTACCCGGCAGCCACACATGAGCCTTCCGACTGGCTCCTACAACAAAGAGGGGCGGGGCAGAGTGCTGTGATTCGCGGCACATCGACAGCAGTATTTTCGACTAAGCAGAATAGAGCTTTCAATGGAGGGGCGGGGTAGATAGTGATGAAAGCGATTCGGGATTATTCGTTTTAACTTGTGAAGTTGACAGTGTGAACGTGGGTGGGCACTGTCAGCTTGTGATTTGGTCTTAAGGCGCGCGTTACTTGAAAGTAGTAGTCAAACGATTTTGCTTTTTCAGGCTGAGCCTGTACATCTTAATGCTTTACTTACGTTATAGTCATTATAACGTATGTTGACACTAGCCAGACATATATCGTGCAACCCATGATGTAAATTATGTTTTAAAGTGGGTCTTGGCAATTTTCCGGCATCCCAGTACCTGTTCAGACACACGAATAAACGTTAAAGGTTATAAATAAGCAAGGCCATATTTCTCAAGCAGTCAGGTGTAAATCTAGAAATAATCAGGAACACTTTTGAAATATTAGTAGAATTAATTCGGGACAATGACCGGATAAGACAATGTGAATTAATATATATTTTTCTGAAGTAAAAGAAGTATATAATTGTAACTATTGTCATTATTTGCTAAATATAATTCGTCACCTTTTCTCCAAAAGTCACCAAATTTAGGATGGCTTAACTTTAAGAGGAACGGAGCTAAAATTTAAGCCAAAATCTGGGACGGTTGAGCCTTATGAGCAAAGCGTAACACGAAAGAAGACAATGTGCTCAGACCGAAGTATAGGTGTTCTGTTTTTACAAATTTGACGAGAGACTGTAATGAAATAATCTTAGTAAGAACGTCAAAACAACACAATAATTCTATATTCATTTTATATATATATCACAGGGGAAATCACTGGACGATGGCATTACAGTTCTTGGTGAACTTTCTGATTGCTCCCCAGGCAAATAAGTAGTAATATAGATAGAGCGTCTCATCAGTAATTCATCTGGCAAAGTCGCAAGAGAGTGATCTAATTTGACCAAACATCACGATTTGCAGATCATACAGATTCAGCTCTGTTAATGCATGTCATATAAAACAACTTGCAGGTATGTAACTTAATAAATGAAAACATAAACTGTGACCAAACAGATGCCCCCAAAATTTGTTACTAAGCTGTCAGAAAAAATGCTTCTACATTACTGTTGTTGCTAAGATCTCCGACAGTCACCTAACCACTAGTACCCTCAAACAACAACATTGATCATTCGCCAAGCACACAACTTTTGACATCTGACACAGGAACTAACAGCATTGGTAGAGAGAGACCCAAAATAAAATTCCCTCAGTCACCATCATCATAACACATATAGAAACAAAGGGTTAATGTTTGCTATTATTTTTAATTACAGTTGTTTATCGTTGGTTGTTAAAAATCTTGTAGTACATTCTGACTGTAGTAAGTAGAATTGTGAGTTCTCATGAAACCAAGAAAAAGAAGTACAAACATACAAACAAGTGAAGAATAAGTAGTCTATTTTCTCACTAATAGGGGAAATGTGGAAAGTAAAATTACTTAGACTATGGCAAATGCATAGATGTCAACCTTCCATCTCCAAAGTGTGGCAGGCTGCCTCTGACACTGAGGAACAAATGGGCAAAATGTGGAACACTTAACAACTCCATCTAGGAAGGTAGGTCACAGCATGGTTAAAATAAGCTACTTAATGCTTATAAAATGTTCTTTTGAATAATTAGTGTGATTCAGTATTATTAATCATTGATATTGGTTAAAGATTTCTTAACAATGAATGTGTAATAGACCTTTTCAGTGTGGAACAAGAAAAACACATGCTTATTAAGACTCAGAATGAGGAACATTCCATATAATGAGGTACAGTTCAGAGGTATGGGTAAATGTAAATCTTAAAATATGAATAGCCATATCAGTAAGTTGTACTACTGCTGGTTAGGAATCCTTCACCGTGTTTTGCTTTGTCATAGATGACTCAATGAAATGAATATTTCCCAGGGACATACTGATTTCATCAGTTAAAGCAGTGTTTTGGGTGAATGAGCGCTAGCTTAAAATATCCAACTCACCCAATATTGAGAGACCTAAAAGAAAATTTACAGTTTCCCATCTGCTGAATGGCTGGATTCCAAAAAGTTTGCAATGCATTATTGAAGGCCTGCACAACAAAAGCAATATAACATCCAACATCAGTTATATAAAAATGCATACATCTCAATTTTTCTTTATTTTAGGAAATCTTCCTGATTTTATTTCTCATATTTTTGCTATGTCCTTCATACAACTGTTGATTTTCTGGCAAATTATTGAGGATAACAGTCAGCCAGTAATGCCAGACACTAGAGTTTCGTATTTTTTATTGTTCAGAAAATGAATGTTGCTGCTAATTCCATTGTTCTGTTAACTTTTTAAGTGAATTTGAGTAATATTTAAAATGTGACCCCCATTATTTTTGGCTTTGCCTATAATTCTTGAGCAAAGAAGATAAGAAGTATGTAAGAATGCATAACAGATCAGTAGGGTACAAAGCTGGAATTTTTGAAAGCCAAATTAAACTGAGTAATAGTGCAATAATCAAAAACATATAACTACTGTGTGCCTACATTTACCGTGAATAAGTATGATAACATTACCACTTTAAGAAGAATGTTTAGCATTACCATTTTAAGAAATACTGTTTCCCATAAAACACCGAGTCTGGTTTGCCACTCACTAGTGTATCCATGATGAGTGTGTAAGAGGGATTTTCTAGGCAAAAATATTAAATGTGGGCTTTTTGGACAAATTTATTTCAGATATTATGCCACTAATACCTCTGTGCAAGTAGAGATAGGAGAGCTTTATTACTTTCTGATGACTAGAACCAGCATTAGTTAGTGCTAGTCATGTGCTGCTGAGTTAGGAAATAGCTTAACAGAGAAAGAAAGTCTGCACAATAGGAAAATACCTTGAATATGAGAGGTGTCCTTCACACTGTTATTGGTTTGCAAAGAATAGTTTGCATGTATTATAGATGGTGGGTTTATGATAAATTGTTATGAAAAAATAGTTTGTATTCATAATAGATAATGAATTTGTAAAAATCGATCCTGTTAAAACTTAAAGAAGAAACAAAGAATTAGAAAAGTATTAGAATATTTTAAAACGTCCATATATCCTGACAGCTAATAGTTTTGTTGAGTCCTGTAATTTTATGTATAAAAGCAGTCATATATCTCAGCAGTTTAGAGTCATGTATTGGTGTTTCTCAAGATGCTGCTGTACACAGTTCTTGAATAAATCTGCTTGCTGCAACATGCCTTTATGTCCGCAGGACATCTTTCCATTGTTATTGTTGTGCTGCCATTTTGTTTGTACTAAAGTTGCTGTTTTATTACTGGTGTAGCCTAATGTTGTTGATACTGCTTACCAACATGACTGGCTAACTGTAGGTGCACATCATGACAGGTAGTGAACCCTATAGTGTCTGATAAGGATATAAAACCTACCACAGGCCAAAGTATGCAACAGTCTCCTTATATGGAAACATCTGTTGCCTAATAACATAGACGTTTTGTGACCAACATCTACTGGTTATCAAACAACCAATAAAAATAAATAAAGTTGCACAAATGTGTAGCTAGGCTGCAAAGTTTAAGATGGCCAAAAGATCATATGCACCACTTGGCACAAAGAAGGTCACATATTAAGACAATAATATAAATTCACATAAAAACTGTGGTGTATCCAGACATGGGTGTAAGAACACACAGTGCAACACACAATCAACATCAGAATTAGGAAGTCAGGAAAGAGTTAAGGAGGTGGTTTAGCAGGGAGAAGGAAATACAAAAGTTATGTCAAGGAAATAGGTCCAAGGCACAGCTGTCAGGATAAAGAAGAGCATTATATTTTTGTTGAGTCCTCATTTTATTAAGCCAAGACTGTGAAAGGAAGCAAATGTAAATAGGGGATTAGTACACACATCATCTAGAGAAAAAAGTACAAAATAAATAAATAAATGCACTTAAAAACTGCAACAAATATGGGGTGGATATGGTATATGACAGAGGGAGTAAGTAAGATAAACCTACAGTCATAGGATGGACACTGGTCAGTTAATGATAGGAAATAAACTAATTGGGATGTAATACACAGGAAGGGAATAAAGGTACTGACCTTACAAGTGTGTGTAGAAACTCTAGTGCATATATACATTCTTAAATACGTTGCTATATCTGACCACAGTACAATCAGCATGTGGGCACAACATCAGCGAAAGTCCATTTACAGCAGGGACAGAACACCCAGTACAGAAGCCAGTCATATGAGACCTGCATGCTCACAAAAAGCACCTTGTGCAATACACATCATTGCAAAGGCACTGGGGTGATATGGACCGCTGTGAAGAATATGCAATTAACACCAAGGAATGCAAATGCATTCACATTGGAGTAATATGTATTGTCATATGTAGCATGTAGAGTGCAGGGAAGTTATAAGAACACTGTACAGCATTGACTGTATATGAACTTTAAGGCCCCTATGAGTATACATCACAGCTTGGAGAACAATTTTATAGTGATATGTACTATGCATTTGTCTAAGTTAACAGTATCTAAAATCAGATGCACACATTCAATCCCTTTTACTCAGCCTTCTCAAGGTAGCCATAGAACACAAATTTATAAATATGAGCATGTCCTGTAATGTACAGATCTCACCAAACAGCACCCAATGGAACAGACAGAAATGGTGACACCTCACCCTCAAATGAGCATCAACATGCTTAGTCAATGAACAGAGGTATGAAGAAGGGATGGAATGATATCTACGGGCACAGTGCAGGCATCACTTTATTGTGGTAAGATGTACTTGTGTGGACCACTGCCATTCTGTCTTGGACCAGGCATTTAATGGCAGCTTACAGCACCCTGCTAGGTCAGTAGGATCACATGACTTCAGTACCTGCAAGATCCACAACAGCGTGTTGCTCATCTCCTCTAAGCTGTGGGCTACAAATCCCATTAAGGCTTTTTCCATTGTAACACGCAGTTCCTAGCAAAGAGCAGCCATACCAATAACGGAGACTATGTGTTCCTTTATGATGGCCACACCCTGCAAACTCATTCCACAATGAAGTAATAGGTTCATAGGTTCATAGGTTTATACTAGGCTATCTGCCCTAAGGCATTTATAAGCCTAGCCCAAATTCTTGTGGCTTACGCCACCCCTTATATGAAAAAATACTGTGCCCATTAGTTTGTTGTGCCTCTGTCCAGCAGTGACACAGAGATGATTCCCGGGATAAACCTACGATCTCCCATCCACAGGTCAAGATTTCTCTTGAACAGAGCCAGCGAGGTGCTCTGCCTCACATGGATCGGGATTTTATTCCACAGAATAGGGAGTCTCTGAGTGATAAATCTATCCCTCCAGCACGTCCTATTTATATCCGTGCTAAGGTTTAAGTCGCTTGCTCTAGTGGTTTTGGTGGATTTGGATTTTTTGAGGTGGAGCATGTCCATTAATTCCGGGTTGGACATGGCCTTGTATGTCAGGCACATGTCACCTCTGAGCAGACGGTATGCAACTGAATAGAGCTGGAGTTTCTTCAATCTGGCAGCATATGACAGATTTTGGAGTCCCTTTATCCTTTTAGTGAGGAACTTTTGGGGTCTCTCCAATTGCTGCAGATGTCGGGTGAGATACATCCCGAATGGGGCATTGTACTCGATCATTGGTCTGATAAGTGAAGAGTACAGGGGAACAATGACCTCACTAGATCTGGATGTGAATCCCTTCATGATCAGGTGGGCAATGTAGAAGGTCTTTCTAACCACTTTAGCAACGTGAGTGTCAAAAGAAAGGCCACTGTCAACCTGGGTCCCCAGGTCCCTGATAACCTCTTCTGTGCTTAGTGGATTGCCACCTATATGGTAGCTTGGGGTTACCTTGTTTTTCCCGAAGGGTATGACTATACATTTTTGGCGTTTAACTTCAGGCCATGGCTCTGGCACCAGCTATCTGTTTCCGTGAGTCCCTTCTGAAGGATATCCGTGTCGATGCACTTTCCACTATGGCGCCCAGTTTGCAGTCGTCTGCAAACTTTGTCAGCCAAAGTCCTCCCATGTTGGCCTGTACTTCTGAGAAGTAGATGCCGAACAATAGGGGGCCAAGGACCGAGCCCTGTGGGACACCACTTCTGACCGGCTTGGAGTCTGACATAGCGCCAGCAACTCTAACCCTGTGGGTTCTGTCCTTAAGCCAGTTTGCAACCCATCTTGTGACATATGGGTTTACATTTAAGCTGGTAAGTTTTTCTACAATACCCGAGTTGGGTATTGTGTCGAAGGCCTTTGCAAGGTCAAGGTAGGCTGTATGGACTGCCTTTCCCTCATCAATGGCCTTGGTGACTGTTTCGAACCTCCTTCTCAGCTGCACCATCTATGACAATGGCTGTGTAACAAATTACAGACATATGGTGGGGTCAACTCATCATACATGCAACCAATGGGTTGAAAAGAACAACCGAAAGTGACATGTAAAATACCTGTCTGACATGAGAAGATGGACCCTCCATTGTATTATACAATGGGCAAACCTTTCTTCCCTAACTTCAATAAACAGTTAGGCATGGCAATGAATAATCACAAATAGCCAGTGCTATATACATGGCACATATTACCCCTCAAATGTAAACGATCAACAACAGCATGAAAGCACAGCATCAGGCCAAGTCCAAGTACAGCAGGGAGACTACTCAGGGAGTGAGCCCAGCCAGCCCACTACCTACCTCCCTACATGATACAACAAGAATGGTGTATAGGTGTTATTAGCCACAGTACCAGGAGAAAACCAGTATTTCTTATAAAACATAAACACAAATCTGGATGAAGGCTGTTGTCCTTTTGCTTGGTCTTAGCCTTCACACATATACATCTGTGGTATCTACACTCATGTGTAATGTGACTCTCAGGAATGCTATGCATGATAAACCTAAGCTATAAGGTTCAGGCTTTCCATATAAAACTTGAGTGCACACTACCAGGGAATGAGGTAGTAGTCTGCATGATTCTTCCAGCTACAGAACACATAGTCTGGAAGACTGAATGCCACCTTTGCCAGTTGATGTGCCAATTACCTTCCAGACTGATGCTCAATGTTATTGCTATGTGGGTGAAATCAATGGCCCCTAGTACATGCATGTGACACTATGGGACTGTTCCATGATTGCACAACACTCTGCTGATGTTGATGGGAACCTTATGTAATTCCCAGACTCATGATAGTCAAGAGCATGCTCAGGACCCAAGATGCTACAGTCTGGGACACCCTACTGTGTTGCCCATATGGATTTGGAATGGCCCAAATGAGAAAATATCAAGTGACAGGCAGACATTTGTTTGTAGTGGGAATGAGTTCTGCCTCATGTTTGCTACACACAAGCTGCAGACAACCAGCACCCATTCTCACTCCAGTTGAGATCAGTAGATAACCTCTTGGTCAGAGAGCTGATCCAATGGAATGTGTTGACAACACCTAGCAGGGCACCTCTACACTGCACAGTATGTTGCAGTTAATAAGAGATCCTCTGCTTTCAGCATATTCCCATGTAATTTTTTTCTTGGCCTAAGGCCAGGAACACTAGATCTATATAGAGTGATCGGTCCAATTTTACTTCCAGCTTACATGTGAGCTTATGGAATCACGTTTAGTCCATAAGATATCATAGTTTGTTAACACTTTTCCTTTCTTCATTTGCAAACTTCACAATAGTGTTTCTTTAGGAATCGCCAACATGAGGCATCATCCAAAACTTTGATGCCATGCCCCAGGCAAAATTGTTTTGGAATCTGATTTATAATATCAAAGTAATTGCAGGTCTTCTTGACCTCATTGAATCCTATGCTTTTGAATGTCAAAATAGCATTATAACAATACAAAGTCAAATTATGTACAACAGTAACAGTGTGCAGCATAAATCTGTGTTTTTAGGGAGATACATTCTCCTCCTACAATCCATTTGGGGGCATTGCCTCCCTCAGGTACTTCAAGGCCATATAACATTGGAAAAGAATAAATACAAATATTTATGCCTTCTAACCTACCTCATCTCTGGCATGCATCCTCCTCATCATCATCACCCTCATCATAATCATCATCAACCCCCTTTTTTCCAGGGGGTTGTGTTAACTGTCGCCATCTCCTTCGATTCAATGCCACATTCCTTCCTTCTTTGACACTAATGTCAGACTGTCACAGATTTTCTCTCACACAATCCATCCACCTCTTTGTTGGATGTCCTCATTTCCTCTTGCCTTCTTCCTGTCTGTCTGAAATCTTCTTCACCAGATTGTGTTCTGCTTTTCTGCACGTGCCTGAACCATCATAATCTGTTCTCTTTGATCTTTTCTGCAATTGGAGCTACTTTGGCTTCTGCTCTTCTGTCCTCATTTCTTCATCTGTCCCACAATATGCATCCTACCATTCATCTCAGGCACTTCATTTCCATCACTTGTAGCTTCTTCATTTGCTGTACTTTTACTGCCCAGGTCTGTGTGACATACAGAAGTACTGATCACAGAAATTGGTGCTGATAATGGGTGACCTGAACACACATATTGGGATAGAAATAACAGGATATGAGGACTGCCTGGGTCCACATGGGTGGGGCTATAGGAATAAAGGAGAGACCATTCTAGACTTCTGTCTGGCAAATGGCTTGATAGTGGCCATTACATGGTTCAGAAAGAGAAACAGTCACAAGATTACATACAAGAGTGGCCAGCATGCAACTCAAGTAGACTTCTTCCTAGTAAGGAAAGGGCACTAGGTTAGAATTAGTGATTGCAAAGTTATCTCCAGTGAAACAGTCGGCCCACAGCTTAAACCACTGGTTACAACAATCAGCCGCAAGCAGTGGTCAAATATGGCTCTAAGGTCAACAGACCCTCTGATTCTAGCTTTGACCTCTTCAGTCAGACTTCCCTTCTCCTTAACCACCCCTCCCAGATACATGAAGCTATTAACCTGTTCCACTAAATTCTCTTCTATCTCATTTTTCAGCTTCTTCTAATTTCCCCAATTTGCTGCCATTACCACTTCTTATCTGTACTCAGTTTCATCCCATGTGCCTTCAGTTTTGCATTCCATTCCTCTATCCTTTGCTGAAGTTCTTGCTCAGAGTCTGCCTGTACTGCCACATCATCTGCATACAGCAGCTTTGTTAATCTGTCCCTTCTGACATGTTTGCTAATGTAATCCATCACCAGTATGAACAGCAGTGAGCTCAGAGCCGAACCCTGATGCACACCTACTCCCACTGGGAATCCCTCTGTGAGACCGAACACTGTTCATACTTGAGTCATTGGGTCCTTGTTCATAGCCTGCACTAATTCTGTCAATGTTCCTGGACTTCAAACCACCTCAAGACTGCCCAAATCAGCTTTCTAGGGAGCTTGTCATATGCTTTCTCCAAGTCTATGAATACCCAATTGGACTGTTTCCTCATCTCTAGCTTCTTCTCAAATACCTCTCTAGCTGCAAACATCGAGTCAGTTGTGCTGCATCCTGATCTGAATCTGAACTGCTTATCTCACATCTTACTTTCTACAAATCTTGCATATCCATTTATCAATCATCCCCTCCAGACATTTCATGCAATGTGACAGGAAGTTTAATACATCTGTACTGCCCACAGCTGTGGATGTCCCTTTTGTTCTTGTACACTGGCATGTGTATGCTTATTCTGCAGTAATCTGGGATACACCTTTCTCTCCACACTGCTATGAGTACCCTCAGGAGCTATTTCTCTCCTATTTCACCCAGCATCTTTATTATATCTGTTGTGACCTCATCTGACCCTGCTGTTTTTCTTGATGTCATTGCTGTTCTTACTTCACCTAGGGTGGGGTCCTGTTCTTCTGTCATTGTAGGCTGTGTCTGGGGCAGTACAGCTTCTGTGGGGTTTTCTTCATTCAGAAGCTGCTGGAAATACTCCTTTCATCTGTCTTTGATATCCTGTGAAATTGTGAGCAGGTTGTTGCTGGTATCCCTTATGAAGGGTATCTATCTTCTTTATCTTTCTCTCTTTGCCTTGCAACCTGATATAGTTTCTGTGTATCATTTACTGAGTCACTTTCCAGAAGTTTGTAGAGGGCCTCTAATGCCCTGTTCATTGTTATTGCAACTTCTTTCTTAGCTTCTTTGTTAGCCAACCAGTAGTCCTTCCTAGCCTGGTCAGTCTTTTCTATCTCCCACTTTTTCCTGTACTTCTTCATTCTTTTGATGACTTCCTGGACTTCTGCATTCCACCACCAGCTTTTCTTATGTACCTTATTTCCGTACCTGGCTCGGCCACATATCTGGTCTGTAATCCTTACACATGGGGTGCTGCCATTCTTCTTTCATCCCACCTAGTTCCTTCACTTCTTGGGGTGCTAGAAGTAATTCCTTGAATTGTTGTACTTTCTCTCCAGTCAACTTCCAGGTGTTCACCTTGGTCTCTGTTGACCTTAGAGCCTTCTTTGACCACTGCTTGCGGCTGATTGTTGTAACCAGTGGTTTAAGCTGTGTGCCGACTGTTTCACTGGAGATAACTTTGCAATCACTAATTCTAACCTAGTGCCCTTTCCTTACTAGGAAGAAGTCTACTTGAGTTGCATGCTGGCCACTCTTGTATGTAATCTTGTGACTGTTTCTCTTTCTGAACCATGTATTGGCCACTATCAAGCTATTTGCCAGACAGAAGTCTAGAATGGTCTCTCCTTTATTCCTATAGCCCCACCCATGTGGACCCAGGCAGTCCTCATATCCTCTTCTTTCTATCCCAATATGTGCGTTCAGGTCACCCATTATCAGCACCAATTTCTGTTATCTTGCTTTATCTATTAGGTCTTGCAACTGATGTCTGAATGTACTTTTCACTATCACAACCCTGCTGTGGGGCATAGGCTGAGATTATGAATAATCTCCTGTCATTAGCCTGGAGTTTGATTGCAATGAGTCTGTCAGTAATTCTGATGACATCCCTCACTGCCTTTTGAAGCCTATCTTTCACCACAATTCCCACACCATTTCTAGCTTGTCCTTCTCCTGAGTAGTAGACGCTGGATCCCAAGCCAAGTGGCTTTGCTGCATTGCTCTTTCTTCTTGTCTCTTGGATACACAGGATGTCCATCCCCCTTCTTACCATCATATCATCCACTTCGAAGCATCATCCTGTCAGTGAACCTACACTGAGTGCAGCAATTCTTATGTTCTGTTTGGCAGGTTGATTGGTTTTACATCCAGCTTTCGCTCAACAGAGCTATCCCCGTTAACCCAGGGTCGGCAACTGGACACCGGCCTGCTAGTAACTTATTGACTTAGGCTGCTGGGCATTATGGCAAGCACACACTGGCCAAAAGGGGCACATAAACCCGTCCTACCATTAGTATGGGTCCCTGGCATAGGTCAGAGTAGGCCAGGACCTCAACTCACTTATCACTGGTAAATACTCATGCCTATTTGATAACATTAGTCAACATGACCGAATCACCTAGATCTATATTTTACATAACTGAGTGACTAGTCCTGCCATGGCACACAGTCTGTGAATTGTGTAGTCATCTGCTGAGGATACTAAGCACCACAGTAGATGCCCAAAGCAGTTGGTCTATACAAACTCTTCCCCCAGTACTTACGTATTATCGCAACCACATTCTGTACCGGAAAAATGGCTATTTTCTAAGCCGTACTCCTGCTGGTCAGTGTAGTCAAATGTTTGTAATGACAAGAATATAACATTCCTTACTACTTCTTTCTACCAGATAAATATATTTAGCGTTTCTGTTTTTCTTGAGGGTAGTCGGCCAGAGAAAGATGTAAGCATGAGTGTGGTAACACCCTAATGCCTTTTACCCATTCATCCATGCTACCTGTTTCAACCAACAGCTTTTAAATCCATGACATCAGTTACACAGACATTTACATTTCTGTATAGAGAAATGGCTTGTCAGTTCGTAAATTTTCTGGTGAATCCCAATCTGTTATCCTTCATGATATTTTTGTGATTGCAAACCTTTTTTGAACCAACTAAGTTTATAACGCCAGTGTTTCAATTTTTTCCCGTGCCGTTTTTGCCTTTCTGTATAATTGTTTAACAAAGCAGATAAGAACTGTCTGTAACAACATCACAACACCGGCAAAACTTTATGAGCCAGAAATGAAATCACTTTGGCTAAAAGCATTTACAGAAGAGCTTTTGAAATGGATTACAGTTAAGTAAGACACATACATACATATTCTGATATCGCCTGCCATAATTACAGTATCAGGTAGTGACGTTTGGATTTGGATACTGTGATCATTTACAACATTTCTGCATGTACTTGTATTCTGCTTTACAACCTCTATGCATAGTTCAAGCGGTGACAGAAAACAGCTGTAAAACAACAAACAACTCACTGTTTATTAAGACATGAGCTATTTCACTAAACCATAATGATAGTTCCCTGAAACACACTTCCCAAGACAGTTTTACTACATATTTCAGCAGGAGAATGGCTCGTAAATGAGCTGCTTCACCTGCTCCGAATGTGTTTCAATTTTTTTCCTGTGCCATTTTTGCCTTTCTGTGTAATTGTTTAACAAAGCAGATAAGAACTGTCTGTAACAACATCACAACACCGGCAAAACTTTATGAGCCAGAAATGAAATCACTTTGGCTAAAAGCATTTACAGAAGAGCTTTTGAAATGGATTACAGTTAGTAAGACACATACATACATATTCTGATATCGCCTGCCATAATTACAATATCAGGTAGTGGCATTTGGATACTGTAATAATTTATGACATTTCTGCATGTACTTGTATTCTGCTTTATAACTTCTACGTATAGTTCAAGCGGTGACAGGAAACAGCTGTAAAACAACAAACAACTCACTGTTTATTAAGACATGAGCTATTTCAGTAAATCATAATGATAGTTCCCTGACAGACACTTTCCAAGACAGTTTTACTGCATATTTCAGCCGGAGAATGGCTCATAAATGAGCCGCTTCACCTGCTCCGAATGTGGTTGCGATAATACGTTAAGTACCCTTCCACCTATAGGGCACCATGTAGAGTCTGTGCAGCAGCTCACAGCTCCATTCATTGGTGAGTTTGAGATGGAAACACTTAACATGTTTTTTTGGGGTTGTGAGGAACCTCACAGAGACACAGGGAGGCATTGGCCAAAGTTCAGGATTGAACCTTGTGCCTTGTGCATGGGAGATGAATACCTTAACCATTATGACAACTGGTGATGTCAAAACAGGCAAGCCACAGATGATATGCCAGTGTTTGATTCCATATTTTTGCAGCAGGAATGGCGCTCTGAGTCTGCACTACTGTGTGTGCAACCAGTAATGAAAATTGTATCTCTCCCTCAGGGATAGGTATGCTAGCAAAACTGATGCTCTTTTCCTACCCCATGATATTTCTTTACACATATATACGTGTGTGTGTGTGCTCGCAAGCGCACACACGCATATTTGTGTATATACATATGTGTATATGTATATATACGGTAGTACTGAAATGTGATTACATGCACCTTAACTTACCAGGAGAGTTCACATTACAGAACACTGGAAATGCACTCATCATAGAACAGCCCAGTCACTGCTTCTTTGTATTCATACAGAATGAATGCTTCAGAAGTGTTTTATATAGAACAACTGTAAAACATTACATAAACCTCTCAAGCTATAGGTCCCCCTCTATGACCAAGCTATAGGTCCCCCTCCATGACCCAGGAAACACATATCATGTATTCAAACTTATTAGAAACACTAACCATCCAACCCAATACCATATTCATGGGTGACTTTAATTACCCCACTATTAACTGGGAATCCTATACAATACCAAACATACATGCACAGAGATTTCTGGATTTTGTAATCACAAACTCCCTGGACCAAATAGTCAATACACCAACCAGGGGTGCAACCATACTGGGTCTGATCCTCACTAATATGGGAGACTGTTGCACACCCCCTACTGTAATGCCTTCCCTGGTAAGGTCAGACCACAAAATGGTCTCCTTTAAAGTAAAAATAAAACCTGGACCCCCAGCTAAACCTGGAATATTCAGGAACTATTCTAAGGCTAACCTCCTGCTATTAAGTGAGAACCTGACAACATTTCAAGCCTCCATAAACCCTGAGAGCACTTCTGCCTATGCAGAACTGTTCACAGAAACCCTGTATAAACATATTAATAGCTGCATAGAGGCAGCTGTACCCACCAGGAAGAAGTACAGAACTAACTCAAAAAACAAGCCACCCAGTGGAATCACAAAATCAATCAAGTGTATAACAGGAGGAATTAAATCATGGCAAAAATTAGGAGGTGCAACACCGAGCAGGATAAAAGCACTCTCATCAAACTAAACAAACAACTCAGAAGACAAATAAAGTCTACCAAAGCCAAGTTTGAGGTAAGTTTGGCCTCCCCAGCCAAGGACAGCGACAAATCATTCTTTAGCTATGTCCACAACCTCAAAGGCAGTAGACCATTGTGTGCAGAGCTCATTGTAAATGGAGCCACCTATACTGAGCCAGAAGATATAGCAAACCTCCTGGCTGATAATTTCATCTCCAACTTTACTCTTCTCACCCCCTCAATCTTCCCTCAGGAAATATCATCAAATATAACTCCCCTTCTATCACTAGGGAACAGGTCCTTATTAATGTTCTCTCTAAGACCAAGAACCGTGCATCAATGAGCCCAGACAATATCCCAGGATGTCTTCTAAATAGCATGAAACATGACCTATCAGGGACTCTAGAATTACTTTTGAACTGTGGACTCTGATCAGGCTTCATGCCTCATGAATGGAGAAAGGCAGCAGTCATCCCTCTGCACAAAGGTGGGCCATCTACAGACCCTGGAAACTACAGAACCCTGGAAACTACAGACCCATAAGTCTCACTAGTCTTATATGTAAAGCCATGGAAAGAATTATCATGGAGATGATCAATATAGATATAGTAAACCTTCAGACACTGGACTCAACCCAGTTTGGTTTCGTCAAGGGCAGACCATGTCTACTTAACCTGGTGGATTTCTTTGAGAAGGTCACCAAAGCAATGGATGAGGGTAAAATCGTTCATACTGCCTACCTTGACCTGGCCAAGGCATTTGACACAATACCCCACTCGGTCATTGTTGAAAAACTCAAGAGGTTAGGTACAAACCTGTATGTCACCCAGTAGATAGCCATCTGGCTGACAGACAGGACCCAGGAAGTTAGAATTGGGGAGTCTACTTCTACAAAGAGGGCAGTCACAAGTGGAGTCCCTCAGGGATCAGTCCTTGGACCGCTCCTTTTTGGCATTTTCTTCTCAGAAGTCAAGGCCAATGTCAGTGGTCTCTGGCTGACTAAATTTGCAGATGATTGTAAATTAGGAGCTGTCATTGAATCTCACACTGACACAAATGTTCTCCAAGAGGGACTGGCACAGACAAACAATTGGTGTCAGAGCCATGGACTAAAACTAAATGCCAAGAAATGCATAATAGTATCCTTTGGGAAGTCATCCATCCCTGGTAACTATCATATTGACAACACACTCCTTAGAGTTGTCCCAGTAGTTAGGGACACACATAAATAGTAATCTAGGCATTGATCATCAGATGTTTACAGTGGTGAGGAAATCATTCTATGTTGCACAACTTATAAACAAAGTCCAAGGAAGTCATTATTCCAATGTATTTGACATTCATCAGACCTATTATTGAGTACAGTGCCCCCTTTGGTATGTACCTAACCAGGCATATCCAACAGTTGGAACGTCTACAGAAGTTCCTCTCTAAAGGAATACAGGGCATAATAATATGTCCTATGCAGACTGCCTCAAGGCCCTATCCCTGCATTCTGTCTCCTACAGGCTTTTGAGGGGTGATATATGCTTGGCATACAAGGCATTGTCAGATACCACTCTGATGGACCTCCTGCATATCCGCAAAACAAACAGCACCAGAATTACCCTTTCTAAAGACTTAAACCTTACCTGTGATATAAATAAGACCTGCTGGAGAGATAGGTATATATCCCAAAGACTACCCAGTCTATGGAACAGGCGCCCCATCCATGTGAAGCAGAGCTCCTCCCTAACCCAATTCAAGTGAAACTTGGATAGTTGGATTGGAGACCTGAAATTCATCCCTATGTTGGCACTATGTCTCTAATGGACACAGATAACCTGTAAATGATTAATCTCCCAGGCCCATGCTTACACTTATTAAGGGTATCAGAACTTGTCAGAGATTTGGGATGCATGGCTAGATTTAAAAAGGCCCTTGTGGTTGTTAGCCTAGTAAACACCTATGAACCTATGATTGCTGCATAAAAAAGTATTAGTGAAGCACTCTGACCACAGCATGGCATACAATCAGGTCTTCACTTGGGGCTTCACCCTCACAGCCCTTAACATTGGGGATTTTTCTCTGACTCCCCTGTATTGTATTATACTAACTCCACAGTCACACAACCATGACAAAAGGGAATTTACCACTACTGTGCTATGGCTGACTAAGTGCAAGTCAACTATAGCAAAGATCAACACACTGTAACTTCAGTGGATTGTGATTGCTTCACAGCCTGTCAATATGAGAACTCGAACCAAGCTGCTATTATCACGTGTGTGTGTGTGTGTGTGTGCATGTGTGTGTGTGTGTGTGTGTGTGTGTGTGTGTGTGTGTGTGTGTGTGTGTGTGTGTGTGTGTGTGTGTGTCCACCTGTGTGTGTGTGTCTCAAAAGGTACTATGCGCTCCTGTGGTGCTTGAAGATCAAGAGGATTTACACTCTATGGACTCTGTTCCAACTTCAGATAATTGCATACATTTCCATTACTGACAGCACAGTGCAGCAGCAAGGGGTTCTTCATTTCTGAATGTGGTAGCCTTTAGATAAAACATTAAACTCCCATTTGCCTGAGTTGGTATTAGCTCACGATGATATAAAATATCCCACAGCACTTATTGAAAAGAGGTTTCTGATATATTTACACTTTTCAATATCTTCATGCATTATTTACAACTATATTCTATCATTTTCCTTACTCTGAGGCGACAACGCTACCGCAGCACCACCACTGCGGTAGCGTTGTCACCTCAGAGTAAGACGTTGTCCTGTTCGATTCTCAGCTAGAGCGTCTTCTGTGTGGAGACATGCGTGAATGGGCGTACCTTCGTTGAAGGTTGTGCGTCAGGGCTGGCAACTCGGCATGTAAAAATCTACTGCCAATCGTTAGCAGACCGGAGTTCTGCTGTGGCGACCCCTAACAGGGAAAAGCCGAAAGACACAACAACATTCTATCATTTTCCTTGGGACATCCATGGTGGTGCAGCAGTAGCGTTGTTGCCTCACAGCAAGAGGTTCTCCCATTCGATTCTCGGCTGGAGTGCAGGGAGTGCCTTCTGTGTGGAGTCTGCATATCCTCCCCATGGTTTGGTGGGCATTCGAAAGACATGTGTAAATGGGCGTGCCTTCGTTGAAGGTTGAACGTCGAGCTGGCACCTCGGCATTCGTCAAAATCTACTGCCAATCATTAGCGGACTGGAGTTCTGCTGTGGCGACCCCTAACCGGGAAAAGCCGAAAGACAACAACATTCTATCATTTTCCTTCTCATTTTAACATCTTAAAAACAAAAATGTTTATATTATACATTTAAAAAATACTCATATTACACATTCACCCCTTTCATTTTTCCACAAACCATTTTTTTATTTTATTAAAGATATTCTAAAGGACCTAATTCTTATTAAACAATGGCTCATCCATTCATGCTGTCTACATTTCCCATACAGTTTCAAAAACTATCTTATCCAAATCTTTTATACATTCTTTTCTCACCTCTTTATAATGTCTATAAAGAATCATGTCATATTTACTTCACCGACACTGAACAAAATACTTTCAGCAAATGTCAATTCTGAAACTCTCTTAACCCTCTCACAACAGACAAAAAATGTTCTGAAGTTTCTAGTACATTACATATTGACATACTACCTCTGCCATTATATCATAAACTATGCAACCTTTAACTGGGAGTTTATCCAGATTTAACCCCACAAACAATCTTGCACTAAAACACCCTCCAACCTTTGTTAACTTTGTTGTATTCACTAATATCTTCACTTAACTTATACCATGGGTCAGCATAGTAAACAAACATTCATTACATTTTATACCATTAATTTCTGTTTCCTTTTACCTCTACATTTAATTTTCACATTAAAATCTTACATTGCCATTCTTGTAATTGCTCATTATTTAAAGTAGAAATCCTTTTGTGTTGTCTCATCCCCCCAAATTTGTTATAATTACTGCATATAATCCTAACTAGAATATTCTGCAGAACATTATTCATTTCATCTCATATCCAAAACAAATAAAAAGATGCCATACATATAACAGGGTTAATTAACCCCCACCCATTTTTTACAATAGACCTGATGCCTCTTTTTACTGGGTTTAGACTTGACCCCTAAATAACAGAAAAAAAGTTTCCAACAGCAATTCTTTTTCTTTTTTAACAGGGAGCATATATACTACAGTCAGATAACCTAACTTCACTAACATAACTTAATAAGACACATTTTCTTAACAAATGACAACCTAAACATCTTCTAAAAGAGAAATTTCCCTAATTTCCTTTAAAACAAACTCCCATTGCTCCTGTATCACATTTTCCCTAAAACTAATACCCAAACATAAATTTCTGACATATAAAACTGTACACCCTCCATATTAACAACATCCCCTAATCCTTTACTTGTTTTCTTGTTCAAACTGAAACCTACCAGATCCAATAAACTTACTACCCATTTCAATACTTCTTTCATCCACGTCTCATTTTTAGCTATAACAACCAAATCTTTCACATAAGAAATAAAAAGTGGAATTTCTGCCTCATCCTTAAAATATTTTGCCTCACCATGGCTGTCATTCATTTCCCAAAAAATCACACTCGTTCCCATTGCAAAAATTACTCTACTCATCAGACAATCCATTCTAACATCACTCTTAAATTCTATCCCCTGACTTAACTCCCCATTTACTAATACTTTACTCCAACATTTACTCTAAATAGACATTAACAATTGCAGAACCATTCCTTTAACACCACATTCATTATTTCCCATAACTGTCCAAACTCCAGACTATCAAAAGGCTTTGCTATATCCACACCACAATGTTTACTTCACTTTGACCAAATATTATATTATATACCCCCTGTCTAGCCAATCACAGCATCTCCTAAGTATGTTTACATTTAATACCATCCGGTCATTTACATTCATTCTCAAACCTAGTCTGCATCACTTTCATTAATAATTTGTAATGTGTATAATTCATTGTTATTGGTCTCCATTTTTAATATCTTTCTTATCCTTTTCTATATTGCTTTTAACATTCCCTCACTCACCACATTATTCTGAATACCTTCCCCCCTCCATTCATTCAAATCACTGAGGAAATATCTCTTCCATTTTTTCTTCACATCTTTATATGTTTCATACCGAATCACATCAAAACACAGTACTGGATTAACATTTACTGTTTTTAACACTTCCTCCACTTCTTGAAAGTAACATTCTACTCCAAATCATTCAGGTATTATACTGCCTCTGAATATGTATAATTCCTTTCCTGACTTGTGCATAACTGCCCAATTTTTAATAAATCAAAACCTTTCCTAGCATCACCCAGAATATTCCTTTTTAGTACTCTGTTGTCACAGTTAAAATTTCCCATCAGCACCACTAACTCATTAACAACATTTAGCAACAATCTTTCAAATACATCTTCCCTTTGCTTTACCATGGTATAGACACACTCACCTAATATTCTATACATCACACCCCCTTACCAAAAAATCTAACCCTATAGCCCTTCCCAGTACAACTATAACTAAACTTAGCATCCTTACATCCTCACCTCTTCTTTTCAAGACTGGTATCCCGGAACATATCTATTCCAAAACTGCATACAATAACCTCCCCCACAAGCCCTTCATCTGCATTCTTTCATTCTGTTCTAAAAGATAACCATCTAATAAAATAATACCATCTTGATCTATTTTTATACTATTCCAGAAAATATAAATTATGGCATAATTTTTATATTATTTATATTAACTGACAGAATTCTGGCATTTGTCTTTTCTAAGTTCACATGGCATTGTTTTCTTTATTTTTCATCTTTCTTACCTTTACTCTTTCCCCAGTAGAATTTTTGATGTACTCTTCTTACTTCCTGTTCATCTTCTTCACCTTCGGCTTGCTTTCCTGCTGCCAAAACCACAAACTGATGTTCAACAATAATTTCTTTTGCGTTTGACATTACCTACATAGTTTCACACTTTCTTTTGTCATCCCCCCTTTTGGTGAACATATTGCTGAAAATCACTTCCTTAAGTGTAATAGCATCATCTCCTGGTTTTTCGTCCTGTCTGTTTTCTTGCTCCTCATTGCCCTCATGTAATCACAATCAAACCAGAAGTTGTCTGTTCTATTATTACAAACCCTAAATTCTATTTTATAATTTTGCATTGTATGACCCCTTTCCCCACATTCCATCTCCTTTTACTGCATTCATTAATTAAGTGAATATTATTCCACCCCAAATGCCTTTCGTTGTCCCCAGTATGTTAACACGGTTTACTTTCATAAGGTCGGGAGTCCATTGTATGATGCACTAAAGTGCAAAAATGCAACAGCAAGATCTGGGAATGTTGAATCACATAGTTGCAAATTCAAATGAGTGAAGCCAATGTGCATTCACTCATTTCAATTTGGCATTCCGGGTGCAGATCACACTACAGTGGGGATTGGGACATGTACCCTTTCCTTCACTGTAGTGCGATCTCAGAGTTAGTATATCAAGTTAGCAGGGGGTGTGGGAGGCTTGCCCCCTGCATAACGGTTGGAGATATCCAGAAATGTTGGGTATTTCAAACACTTTTGACATTTCCGGATAGTTGAATTTGTTGTGTTGGACTTTCTCTGCTTTCAGCAGTCGAAAGTGCAGTTTCCGACATTGTGAGTCGGTTATTTGACCTGTCACATATTTCATTTGCGACCTGCTGAAGGTAAACCTGTTAACACACTCTTGCATCCAGCAATGAACATAGCAGTAAGCAAATTCATTATTTTTCCTCAACAGTTTTCAAAATCACTTCACACCCCATCCCAAGCATTTCTTTACTTTTTTTTTCTTTTTTAACATTTTTAATCTCTTTATACATTCCCAGTAAGAAACTATCAGCATCCTGTTGCAATATCTTATCAGTTTTGTAATATATATATAAACACTTTATAATTGTGAAATACTGAAATGTCGAATTTCAGTATCTCAAGACTATAAAGTCGAAGTTTTGAAATATCTCGAATTCGCGGTTATGGCTTTACGCTACGTAATGTCCAGGGTTGTGCATGGATGATGTGCGGTGCCATGTGTGGATTTAGGTGTAATGTCAGGTAAGTGAGTGTTTTGTAAGGGTTTTGGGTGGGAGTTTGTGTGCATGTGAGTGTGCTGATATGTGTGATGTGTGTGTGTGTGTGTGTGTGTGTGTGTGTGTGTGTGTGTGTGTATGTCTCTCTCTCTCTCTCTCTCTCTCTCTGTCTTTCGATATCTTTCTCTCTCAGTAGTTCAGGACTCCTTTAATAAAAACAGACGTCAGCTTCTTCCTTGTGTCTAGGGCTTCTGCTCCAGACATCAAGTTCTTCCTTACAAAGGAAAAACTATGCAGGAGCTTTCCTCAACCCTCATTTTATAAAGTTATAATTGCTTCAGTAAGTAAACCTGTGAATAATACATCAAATTCTCTCTCTCCCTCTGCTCTTAATCAAACATGTTCAATTAAGGTAGGGAAATATTTAAAATAACAAATAACATTGTTCGTTTATATCCTGTTCACTATGTGTTTCATATATAATGTTTACGCACTTTTGGGTCACTTGTACTTCATCATTTGGCATGATCTCCCATGTTATACTGCAATTGACCTCCCCATGCAGCTTAAAGCCATTGGTTTCATGACCCTTGGATAGCCTATATACCATCAGTAGGCAATCTTCATTGTGGTGTATTGAGCCTGGCATAGGCTGAACTTAGAATTTGAATGGCTGCAAAGATAAGGACCATTGGCATAATTCTCCCTTTCCATCTTGTTGTCGATGTAGACATAAAAACAGGACATGGTCTTTTGAAATTTCACCCCAGGAAACCATTTACTGAATGGTTTCATTAAATTAGTAGATAATATATAAAGGAGGAAAGTGCTCACTTAATAATTAGGCATTCTCTTTCAACTGCAGAATTTTTAGATACTGCCTTGCTTAGTTTACAACTTGATAAACATACTGGATGTTCCTTGCTGTCAAAATTTTGTGACAGCAGAGCTCCTAAGCTATTTCTACTACATCAGTATCTAATATGAACAGGTTTCTAAATGAGGAGATGCTAACATTGGGTTTGAACATAATGTTCCCTTTAACTGCTTGAAAACAGTTTGTTTCCACAATCTACTTTACATTGAGGAGCACCTTCCCCTTGGGTATGTGTATGAGGTGACATGATATTGTTGCAGAATGGGGGTACAAAGATCTTATAATATCCACCTAATCCCAATAATGTCCTCATTTGTTTCTTAGTAATTGATATAGGCCAACTTTTTACTGCTTCTGTCTTTTTCTTTTTGCGGCTCAACAGTCACCTTTTTTATTATTTATCCTAGATATTTAACCTCCATCATTCCCGCCATGTTTTTGGTGGAATTAACAGTTAACTTGGCTTGTTCTAAGACATCTAATACAATCTGCAGTGTGGCTAAATTGGAATCCCAATCCTCAACGTGAATGATGACACTGTCCATGTAGGTAGCAGCATACTAGTTGTGGAGCCTTAGAACCTGGACCTTGAACCACTGAAAGGCTGCAGGGGCAATATGCAACCCAAAAGAGAGAGTGAGTGAGAGAGAGAGAGAGAGATACTGGAATAATTCCTCATGTGTTGAAACATCTGGTTTTTTTCTCTTCCTTCAGTTATTAGACTGAGTTTCTAGTTATCCCTTCTAGTCAGGAACCTTGTCATCCTCAAACTTTCCAAGAGTTCATCTGCCATAGACATTAAGTAACTATCAATTTTTAAGATGATGTTCTGTTTCATATAATAATTACTGAACCTGATAGTTCCAATAGCTGTAGGGACTAATAGAATAGGGCTGTTCCACTCACTGAGTGATTCTTCTATTACTCCTATCCTAAGAATCTTGTGTATTTCCTCTTGTACTGCCTTTCTTTCTGGCTTTGGTGTTTGATAAGGTTTCAAGTTATCCTGTTCTTTTAAAGTGGTCTGAATATGGTGTTGAATCAGGTTTGTTCTGCCTAGCTGCTGTGAATAAACTTCATTATTGTTCTTGTTTCTGTTTCTCAGTGTTTCATCTACCTGAACTGCAGGCATTGAGATCAAATTACTTTTTTCCTTGGAGTTACTAGTCCCTACTGCTAAGCTAATTACATAGGTTTGTATTTCTTTCCATGGCTTTAGAATGTTGATATGGCATATCTGCTGTGGTATTCTCTTGCCAGTTTACCTAACTCCTGTTGATTTTTACGTACCGGCTTGCCAGGCCTGACACACAACCTTCAACGAAGGTACGCCCATTCATGCATGTCTCCACACAGAAGATGCTGTAGCTGAGAATCGAACCGGACAACGTCTTTCTGTGAGGCAACAACGCTACCGCAGCACCACCACTGTAGTTTACCCCATTTAGTTTTTCCTTTACTTCAGGTGGACCTTGCCATTTACTGAAAAGTTTTTTTTCTGCTAAGTAGAACAAAACTAACACCTGATCTCCATTTTTCAATTCCCTGTTTTTTGCATTTCTGCTATATGCTCCGTGTTGCATAGCCTGAGCTCTTTTCTTGTGTTCCAAGACTATCTTGTAAGTTGGTATAGTGTTCTGTGACACATAGATGTGGCTCATAGGTTTATAGTTAAGTGCTAGGCTAGCTGCTGTTGTGGGCTATTTTAAGCCTAGCCATTTCCCTTGGTTTTCTCCTCTTCCCAAGTTTATCTAACATCTAACAGTCCACAATGGTTTTTAGTATAATACCAAAACTGTAGGAGAAACAGTCCGAAGCAATATTAAAGGCTTTATTCAATACTCCACAACACTCGATGTAGCTTAAAACATTGATGCCATTCACCAAACTGCGTTTTCGTCTCAAACAAAGTGACTTCATCAGATCTGATGAAGTCACTTTGTTTGAGATGAAAACGCAGTTTGGTGAATGGCGTTAATGTTTTAAGCTACATTGAGTGTTGTGGAGTATGTAATAAAGCCTTTACTATTGCTTCGGACTGTTTCTCCTACAGTTTTGGCACTTTTTAGTGTTTCTTGGTTTATTTCTGTGTGCCATTTCTTCTTATTTTCTTGGTTTCTAGTATAATAATAACTCATATGGACTGAACTCTGTTGAGGCATGTGACACTTCTCTAATGGTAAACAGAAAGTATGGTATTAACTAGGTCCAGTTTTTGCCATGTTCTTCACGGATTTTAATGTTCAATTAAAATGATCCTCTAATCCAGTCATTTTAGGAATGTGCACTGAGGTTTTTAATTTCTTGACCTTAGAAGCATTGGTACAATTGGTGCATTATTCTAGACATAAATAGAGTCCATTGGTCAGTGAGTATTTCCCTAGATATCCCTACTATGAAAAATAATAGGACTAGTTCCCTAGTTTCTAGCTTTAACATTAGCTTTACACAGTGGAATAGCTTCAGTGTATTTAGTTACATTGTCTAAAATACCTAAAATATACTGTAATCTATTGCTGGATTTTATCAATGGTCAGATAGTGTCCGTGGTGATATATTCAAATGACAGCACTGTAATATGTATTGGAATCAGATGTTTTTAAAGCATAGGTGTGGGTCTTCTGGCATTCAGAGCATGTGGTACAAAAGTTCTTAACTTTTTTCATTATTCACACACTAACTGCCATTGGCCTGGCAGTTGATACACAGGGTTAATGCTGTGAGCTACAGTTTCTGTGGTACAGGGTTTGATTCCCTGAGCCCTCATTTGCCTACTGTGTGATCTTGAGAATGTCACTTAACCAGACGTTGCTTAGGGGCAACTGTGAATTTGGGATAGTCTCCTCAATGGTCCCCTGAACTGCAAGCCTAATATGAACCTGTGAACATTCCTAGGCAGTAAAATCTTGCTTATATCCTTGCTTTAGTCTTATCCATTCTTAGGTGTCCCCTTAGTATGTGATTATGCAATAGTCTCAAAATTAGATTTTTGAAAGGCTTGAGTAACAACAATTGGTGTAATACTTCTTTTCTATCCTTATTTAGCCTGTACAAGTCATTTTGTAACTGAAAGCACAGGTAAGAAATAGAAACATTTTGTCCAGCTTCTTCTCACACAACTCTAGCTATGTTTTCCTTGCCTGTCTCAAAATGTCATCTTCCTATTGGGATTTTTGTCAATGTTTAAGCAGCTTACCTGAAGCTCAGTCAGCTCTGGGGTTTCCTCAAAGTCAGCCTGTTGTGTGGTAGAAGGTTTTGTCTCCTCTCTTACCAGCACAGTCATTGTAGTAATTGTAGTTGTAGTCAAGTTTTTTTCTAGAAAAGGTAACCGTTATTCTTTAATGGTAGTTTCTATATCTGTCTTATTCGTTATTTTCTTGTCCCTTTCCTTCATTAACCTGGTGCATAGAGCCCTCTTTCTTATGCTTAATGTTCTTGATATCACTAGGGCTGTGTTCAAGGTTCTCTTCTCTCAGTGTATACTACTCTCCTTTCTTTCTCTGTGGGGTCACCTATTGTCTCAGTGTGCCTGAGCACAGCCCTTTCAATAAGCGATCCCTTCTTTCAGCTCTGCTAGGGATTTCTGCTCTCTGCTCTGCATCTCTTTTAGGATGTAATGAGATTTCTACTTTTTGCTTGCAATACGTCCAAGCCCTAATATTTTATTTTGTTACTCTCTTCTTTCTAGTGGTTCTGCTCTTGCAAGCTGTTTTACCATAGGAGTATGCTGACATATCTCTCTAAATGGTAAGCATTCTTCTTCTGTCTCTCTATCCTTAGAAAGTCCTTAAGGTCCAACAGTTTAGCTAGCACTATTCCATGATGGTTGTTGGATTTATACACTCTAATGAACGTGCCTCCCACCCACATTAGGCAGAGCTATAACTGTAGGCTTATTGACTTTTACGTTTCCCCTTCCCATCCTGATAGGATGGTCTATCAAAATCATTACCCTCTGCACACTACTAGCACAAATTCTTGAAACGGGGAAATATTTTCTGTTATCATGTCATGTCATATATTAAATCGGGTAGTACCATACCTGTCAACTTCTTTTGTCAAAAATTCTGGACCTAGCCAAAAATAATGGCAGGATGAAGGGTCAAAATCAGGGGCAGACTTTAATGATTGCTCTTAAACTTAGAATGTTGCTAGAATAACTAGCTTTACATTTCTATTTTCTGAAGGATATGAACCCTGAAACTCAAATGTTCGTAATTATTTAGTGAGTGTGATTTTCAGTGATTTGCCAGAAACCTACACATTTTCTGATCAACAAACCAAAAATATGTTAAAAATCTGGATGTTTTACAAAAATTCTGGAAAGTTCAGAAGTATGAGTACCACAACAACAGGATGAAATATATTTTGAAACAAGGTTTGCATTTCTAGCTGAGTAATGGTATGCTGTTTATCTCCATGAATGCAAATTGCTTCAGCAATATCATTAGTAACGCTGTTCTTCCTGCATATATACTGTCCCTTTATCACTGTGATCACACGGCCTGAATCTACCAGTCCTTGCAGCTGTATGCCACCATTTAAGACACTGACCTTAATTAACTTTGCTGTAGTGCAGCAACAGAATGCAGTCTCAGCCATTCTAGCAAACAATTTATCACATTCCATAGGCATAATATCATAAGTAGCACGCCTTGCAGAAGTCATAGTTTTCTCAGGTGTAACATTATTATCACTAGTACAAAAGTTGGTTCTATGACCTTTCTTCCCCACATAGTATATCTATAGATGATACTTTCTGTTTGTTAGTAACAGATGACACGTGTTTTACTGCTGGTTTACTCTGCTCAGATGTTCATCGTGGTTCACTGTTGCAGTCATTACTGTAGTGTTCTTCCTGCTGGCAGCAGCCCTCAATCGGCCAGAGTCCCAAAATCGGGTCCAACGTCGGCTCTAATCGCTCCTTCCCTGATGTCAGTGCGCCAGGGGTATAAAGGCCTCAGCCGACACCATTTTCCCCAGTCTTTCTTGCCGTGCGGTGCCCGTAGCAAAGCAGTTCGCAAGTGCCGGTCGTCCGACTCCTGTTTCCTTTTGGTGACTTTTGTATCGAAGACTTCTTATTTTAAGCTAAGTACCCCTTTGGAGAAACCTTTTTCTTGCTCCAGTCCGATGTCAGAAAAAGTTAATAACTGTATTTCTTGTGGGAAGCAAATACCTCATAAGGATTTTCACTCTTACTGTATACCTTGCCTAGGCCCTGACTACGACGTAGCTAATTGTAGGTTTTGTGCTAGATTTAACCAACACACTATTAGATGTAGGTACGATTTTGCCTTCCATTATTTTGGAAAAAGATTTAATTACAATATGTCATCGGATTCTTATCCGGCTACCGGAGTGTATAAGAGGTGCAAGGATAAAGACAGGCCTCCGAGGCCCAAAGCCGGCAACATTATTCAACCAGAGCCAGTTACTGGTTCATTGTTCGTCAGTGAGGCGCTTTTGCAGCCCCTGTCGTCCGCCACTTTTGAACCGATTGCCTGTACTGACTCCCACGAGGAGCCGATGGGGCCTTCAGAATTTTCAGGGAATGGACCTTCGGATAATGCTCCCTCAGATGGGTCCAGAGCCGCTGTGCAGGCACCGGCTTCTGAGGGAGTTTTCAGGCCTACACAGCTTCATGTAAAGATGGCTTCAGTTTTGCAGTCAAAGACAAAGACAAAGACTAAGGCTCCAGCAAAGACAAAGAAGCAAGCACAGGCCCCTTCTGATCAGGGCCCTAGAACTCAAAGACAGATGCTTAAAATGGCTGAAGACCTGTTAACTATGATCAGGGGTTCCCATCCCCCTCCTGACAAGAGACCTAGACTAGAGCCAGATTATGATTCCTCAGATCAAGTTTCAATTTCTTCTGCTTCTTCCTCTGAGCAGGATTATTCCTTCCCTCCTTATGAGGATTCTGATGCTGAAGAATCCCTTCCTTCAGCCTCTCCTCCTGAGGATTATTCATTTGGGGAAACTTTGCATGACATGAGAGAGCATTTTCACTGGGAAGGGCAGGAATACTCTGAATCCAAGAAAAGGTTTAGGGATTTTCTTTTGCTCCCACAGCATAGGCACCTGGCTATTCCTCCTGTATTGGACATTGTGGATGATGTTTTTACAGAGGCGTCCCTCTCTCCTGATTCTTTTCTTCCTGCGCCTGTCAAACAAGATAGGTATTATAGGGTTCCAGATTCTCACAAATTTCTTTTTAAGAACCCTTCAGCTGATCCAGAAACTATCTCTCAGGGCCCCAAGGATGTGAAAGCGGCCTCTGCTAAGAATCCCATTCCCTCTGACCGAGAGTCCAGAGTCTTGGAAAGATGGGGCAAAAAAGTTTATACTTCTGCTACATTGTCTATTAGAGCTTTGAATTGTCAATTTCATATGTTGAAATATCAGCAATACCTTTTGTCTGTGTTAAAACAAAAACAAAAGATGTCTGCTGTTTCTGGTGGTGCAGAAAATAAGGAGTTACAGGATTTATTGCATGCTACTGAGCAGGTGGGTAAACATACCCTGCACTGTGGTTTTGATTCTTTGGAGGCATCTTGCAGGGCTGCAGCAACTGGCGCAGTTATTAGAAGGCATGCTTGGTAAAAGGAGCAAAGTTTGCTGGAGCAGGTTAAGGCAAAACTTTTAGATGCCCCTTTGCAGCACAATGTTTTGTTTGGGGCCAAAGCTGAGGAAGTCTTAAAGAAAATGGAAGACAAAGCCAAATCTATGCAGATGGTTAAAGATTTTCTACAGGTACAACCCCTTAGATTTAGCAGGAACTGGCCAGCTAAACCTTGGTCCTTTCCAAGCTCGGACAGACCTCAGAGAGGCAGATACAGGCATTCCAGGGGTAGAGGACAGGCACAGCCCCCTTTCAGAAATAAGCAGTGGAGTGCCCCCTCTCCCAAGGGAGGAGAATATAGGTCACAACCTTACAGGAAACAGTCATTATGACTCTCTCTTACTAGCTCCAGGGGCTCCCCTCCTGGATGCACCTTTGGGAGGAAAAATCTCTCATTTTTATCACAATTGGAGCCACATAACCCAAGACAAATGGGTTCTGGACATAGTTTCAAGGGGTTACAAGTTTCATTTCCAGATCTGCCACAGCATCAATGGGCAGAGGCACAACAGCAAGTTCGGTCCCTCATGGCTATAAGGGCTATAGGATAGGTACCAAATTCAGAAATGGGGCAAGGGTTTTATTCAAGACTTTTCCTGGTTCCCAGGAAGGAAAACACATGGAGACCAATCCTGGACCTTTCCGTATTAAACACCTTCCTAGATATACCAAAATTCAAGATGCTCACTCTGCAGCAGCTGCTGCCTATGCTGAGCAAGAATGCTTGGATGGTGACTTTGGACTTGAAAGAAGCTTACCTGCATATTCCCATAAGGCAAGAGTGCAGAAGGCACCTGAGATTCAAAGCGGGCTCGAAGCATTACCAGTTCTCTGTGCTGCCCTTTGGTTATCTACTGCGCCCAGGGTCTTTACAAAGTGCCTGGCACCAGTAATGGCATTTTGCAGACAGAAGGGAATTCAAATATACCCTTATCTGGATGATTGTCTCATTCAAGTGGATAACAAGGAGACTTTACTTCAGAATCTGGCTTTTGTGCAGCATCTTCTCTGGTGCCTAGGGTTCACAGTGAACCTAAAGAAATCAAACCTGGTGCCCACACAACAGATTACTTTCCTGGGTGCTCTTCTGAGCACTACAACCCAGATGGCTTACTTGACACCAGACAAAAAAGTGCAACTGTCTTCTTCTTTGAAAAACCTAGCTTCAGTGAGTCAGCTAACTGCAAGAAAAATTCTGCAGGCTTTGGGTTACATGGCATCCTGCATTCTGTTAATACCATATGCAAGACTGCATATGAGGAAGATACAGTGGTACCTCAAGAGTGTATGGTCTCAGCATTGCCACAGTTTTGAAACAGTGATCACAATTTTGCCTTGTCTCCAGCAGAAGTTTCTTTGGTGGGCCGAGGCCTGTCTCCAGAACAAGGGGAAGCCTTTATGTCCCACTCCAGCCAATCAAGTCATAACGACGGATGCTTCGGACTATGCATGGGGAGCCCACATGCAAGGGAGATGCCTTCAGGGTGCCTGGACAGAGGACCAAATGCATCTGCACATAAATTTGAAGGAGATGCTAGCAGTGCAGAATGCCCTAACAGCCTTCAAGGATCTTATTCTACCAGGGCAATTACTGATAAATACGGACAACACTACAGTGATGTGGTACATAAACAAGCAGGGAGGCTCTCACTCTTACCCCCTGTGCAGATTGGCCATGAGTCTGTGGAACACAGCACTGGCCAGCAAGGTAGACTTACAAGCTCAATTCCTGCCAGGAAAGGACAACACTCTGGCAGACAGTCTAAGCAGAAACCTTTCGGATCCACATGAATGGATGTTGGATGTTCGGATATTCAGGATGATAACAGAGGCATGGGGGTGCCCAGACATAGATCTTTTTGCATCCCCCCAAAACCATCAACTTCAAACATTCTGCACGAGGGCCTACCACAAACTAGCATGGAAAGTGGATGCCCTTTCATTCAGTTGGAAATGCCTCTCAGTATATGCCTTTCCTCCTCAGCTGGCATAAAAGGCTTTGTCCTTTTGATTACAGGACATTTATTGAAGAATGTTTTGATGGTTACATTTCATAGCCCCCCTGCCTTGAACATAACTTTTGGTCTTTCTGTCAGGACTGGAATGACAAAAAACAAAGGGAGACCCGTTTACATTTTTCTACTCACTGTGAATGCTATTTCTTTAAAATAATCACTAGTTTTTTCAGCAAAACACTTATGCTTATATCTACCTGTTTATGCTTCTTGATTGTATTGTCATAATTATTTATTAAATGTAATTCACCTTTTTTTGAAAAGCTGCCAGTTTTAGGAGGGATTAAGAGGGACAGAGCAAAATTTGGAGTCAAAATAAGACAGTTGAGAAAGAAGTAAACTGCAACAACCACAGATTTGCAAGCAACCAAAGATCTGCAAGCAGCACTGTCATGATCACATCACCCACTTTTAACTAAACCTGGTGACAGTACAAATGAAACATTCACAGACAATGGCTAAACAAGACACAGGTACATTCACTTAACACAAGAGAAGTAAACACTTAATCCAGATGCTATCTTCTCTGCAACCTTTGTACTATCACAACAAGTGCACAGAACTGGACAGTTTTTGCTGTCCTTACCATTCTATACTGCTGTTTAAATCCAAAAGCACCACCAACAGAAACTAACCCTACAAACAGCTGTGCCACATTTCACAGAAGACACACGTGAAACCCTACATTAAGTAGGAAGAAACACAAACATTTGTTGTAGACCTGGTCTGCGTTACTACTGGAATGGTCTGGCTCTGGAAGCAGTCTAACCTTATTGGCTGTTTTTGATTTGCATTACACTAGCTTGCGGGGAGCAATCACAACACTTTTTTTTCTGAAAATTGACTCACATCTAGTGCATGGTGCACCTTTAGAAACTGGAAGCATCAAACCTGGCCAAATGACTACTGTAAATAAACACAAGCACAAAAGATCCCAACGTGGACATGCTGCACCTCAGAAAATCCAAATCCCATCGAGCTATGCGCTCAAGAGACTTGAACCTCAGCACTGAAATAAATAGGACATGCTGGAGGGACCATAACCCAGAGGCTCCATTTACTCTGGAATAAAATCCCAGTTCAGGTTAGGCAGAGTCCCTCATTGACTCTCTTCAAGAGGAATCTTGATGAGTGGATGGGAGATCGTAGGTTTACCCCGGGTATCACTTCTGTGTCACTGTTAGACAGAGGCACAGTATACTAACCTCGAAAAAGGGCATAGCAAAATTAATTTAAAATGGGTGGCGAAAGCCAAACACACTCTGGCTAGGCTTATAAATGCCCTAGGGCAGATAGCCTAGTATGAACCTATGAACGTATGACAAACTCCAAAATGTATACATATATGTATATATATATATATATATATATATATATATATATATATATATATATATATATATATACATATATACATATATATATATATATATATATATACACACACACATATATACATATACATATATATATATATATATATATATATATATATATATATATATATATATACAGTTTTTTTAATTGCACACATATAATTAGAAAGATTAAAAGATAGATTGTTTGGTATACTAACTATCTCTCTTTAAATACCTTCTTATTTAAAATTCCTTCTAGTCACAGCCCATAATAAAAAGAAGCTTTTTCTTTTTTAAATGAACATGTAAATCATTTGCTAAGTGTAAACACTATATAGTGCTTTTGATATTATTGCAAAATACTTGGTTATTCTGCCACAGAAATTATATACTGCCTATACTTGTAAAAAATGATTATTTGTTCAGCAAAGGTTTTTTCTGTGCTATTGCTTTGTTAGGATGGCTGTAGTTTTTGTATTTTTTCCTTAAGGATGGAGCTTTTCCTCCCAAGGTTTCTTAACAGGGATTTTGCTGACTAAGATGCATCTACTATTCATCTCAGAAAGTTCTATACCTCAGATATAGAAACAGGCAATCATCTCACCCATGCATGTGGACAGACTATCAGCTTCCAAAAGGATCTGTGGACAAGTAATGCCAGTATACCAGTACCAGTAAATTAGTAAGTAAGTAAACAAACAGTAGTGAGATGTTGTGGCACTCCAAAATTTGCATGTGACTTCCTATATGCCGTTGTCACATGCCATTCCCCCATAACTCAGATTTAGGAATGATGACAGAAGATGAAGTGTCAAGCATGTTAACTGTCTCCTAACATATCAGAAGTTGAACCTTGGCAATGCCAAACTCTGAGTTTTGTAAGCAAGAAGAGGCTGCTCTCATAGATTCTCTATTAGGAACCTAAGCCTATTCATAGCACAGTGCAGGTTTACAGGAGATGGTGGATGTTTACAGGAGATGGTGGATATTTAAATCAAACAGAGCACATCAGTAAAAGAACAGGGCACTTTCTGGCTAAATATAAAAATGTGTGTGTGTGTGTGTGTGTGTGTGTGTGTGTGTGTGTGTGTGTGTGTGTGTGTGTGTGTGTGTGTGTGTGTGTGTGTGTGTGTGTGTGCTGTCCTTTTTTTTGTTTTTGCTGGCCATTTTGTGTCATTTTTTTGTCCCCCATCTCTTTCTGCCAGCAGTGATGCTTTTCCTAGATTGCACATTACACTGTTATATCAGAGTATCATTCAGGTAGCCATGAGGGTACTTTGTGCTCTCACTGGTATCTTGCCAATGACATGTTTTTTTTTTAATTTCATGACCTAACCCTGCCCCTTGAGCTGATCTGAGAACTTGCATCAGTTCAAATGCCACCTATGCTCCCTTGTGCATGCATGATATATGTGTGCTCCTACACATGTGCTGACATGAGCTACCATCACCAGCTTCTGAGGCTATGTTCACATCTTCTTAACATCAGCGCCCCCACATCATGATAGGCCCCAACTGTCTATCCGAGTTCCTGTCATCAGAGCTGTCGTGCAACCTCAGCATGAACTGCTGTCCATCCCCACCCCCAGAATGGCCATGCTCCATCCAGCCTGCCTACAACATCAAGCACCTGAGCCAGTAGTCATAGTCGTGTCACCTGGATATAGTCAGGGCTTTATCCATCTGTCATATTGGCACATGCTTTCCTGGCTATTACTTTAGTTCTGTGATTTTTTTTTTGTTTTGTTTCAGAAATGCATTTCTGATGTTAGGAAAGCTAAGAATATCTGACATGCTTATATTTGGCATAAGACACATTAATGTATCCCAGGCATTACCAGCAACAGGATATGACTTCATTTATTTATTTAAAAGCATCAGTATTGTACACATCAAAATTATTTCTGGCTCAGCCAACTATCCAGTGAGATAGAAATACAAAGGTATGACTGGTGGAAAAAGATTAAAACAAATTAGAGAGAGACAGTTATACGATATGATGAAAATATAGACAGAGATACATACACAGAAAGAATAAATGATTTATGGAAACTTCTGATATTCTGATAAAGGTTTCATTTTTGGTGTCAAAACCTTTTGTTTAATTCATTCTTTTTAACATACAAAAATGAATCAGTTACATCTTTCACAGACAGAATTACAGCTATAAAAACTTCTGTGGAAATGGGAGTTTTTGATACCATCATTTATTTCTAATGATATTTTGTTTATACCTAGCTTCATGTTTCATAGCCTAAAATGAGATCTGCTGCTAGAGTTACAATATTGTTGTCTTCTACACAACATCATACATTTTCAAGCTGATGGTGATCAATTGACAGTGTCAGTAATGATGAGTTTAATGAACAAAAGCTCAGAGGCATGTTTTTTTTTTTTTGTAAATAACTTTAATAAAAGAGGTCAGAATACTGTAACAGCTCCTCTGCTGGACAATGCTATGAGAACAAAATTTAAGAAATGCGAGCAGTATAGTTATGTATATAATCTTTATTCTTCTTAGGAATTGCAGACAGGAAATTTATGAGTAGTAAAGGTTATATAAAATCCATGCCTTGCATGTGATAAACACAAAAGGGAATACAAACAGAAATGCACGAGTTAGTTACTGACAGCATTAGATTTTTTTTGTGAAAAGGTGTTATGAATGTGCATATGATGCTTTGACTAAATTGGTCTCAAGATCCCTCCACTGGTTGCAGCCATCAGGGCTTTGTAAAGGTACTGGTCAGACTAATTTTATTCAAAAAAAGAGAAAATTATTTATCTAACTTGTTGTGAAGGCATATGCAGTAAGATCTGTTAGTGCATCCTTTTCCAGTTTATAATACTTCAGTTATGTATCTTTTTCAAAAAGGGCATAGCAAAATAAATTTAAAATGGGTGGCAAAAGCCAAACACATTCTGGCTAGGCTTATAAATGCCCTAGGGCAGATAGCCTAGTATGAACCTAAAAATTAAATTTTTTAAAAACATGTTAAGCATGCTAAATTAGCTTTTCTAGACAGAACAGAGATCTAAATTAAAAAAAATATAACAGACATTAAATAGCAGAAAACAACACATGCTAAGTTCTGCTCTAAACATAAAGGAGAGGTCAATAAAACTAAACAGATATAGTAATAAAAATAAAAAGGAAGAATAGCAACGGTTTATTTTTAATGAAAAAAAATGAAATCTTGTACTGTATGGCATATGTTTTCAGAGCAGATTAGTATCACGCTATAATGTATTTTTGTATTTGAAACTACAAGATTATAAATTGCACTAACAGTAACATAAAGAAATACCAGAAAACGTTTATATAAAAAGTCTTTTTTCTCCCACAGTAAAGAGTATGCAATTGCCATGTACATCTACGTCTTCATCTGTACACATTACAGTAAAGGGAAGGGAGACATAGCAGGAACAGTTTTACTATATATGACCCTTGAGGGTGTGCTCTTTTTCACCATAAAGCCACATATCCAGTCTGTTTGTCGTGTGTGCTGCTAAGGGCGACTGTGACAAGCAAAGGAATTTGTGGGCAGTAGGAAAGAAATAAGCCAGTTATTACAAGACAGCCTAGGATAAAAGACAGGAATTCTGAGTGAGGAACAGACTACAAAGGTATAAATTGTTTTTCCTTTTTAATTCACCAAATATCTTAAATTCCCTTTTCTCAACATCTAAATGTTTATCTACAAGTAATGTGTACTGCAGATCACAACTGCAGATATGTGTATATATATATATATATATATATATATATATATATATATATATGTATGTATGTATACATATGGAGAAATACGGAAGAGTCCTATAAACTTACATGATTGAGTACATATTGCCTTCAATTTCAATAAAAATACTTTTCTTCAAAACAAAGTGTAGTTTTGGTCAGAAAACACTGACCTAAATTTGAAGCTGTTTCTATACCTATCCCTTTACCTTGTATAGCATGGCTTATAGAATTTCTATAGCACCCCAGGCTCTGCCACAACCTTTACCAATAATTCTCATCAATTTCATTTTCAGCCAGTGCCCACTTCACTTATCTGTAACCTCATACAGAAACTTAAACCCACTACTCTCTCTGCTGATAAATTACCTGCAGAATACCTGCAAAAAGCTGCTAAAGTAATAGCCTACCCCATATCCATCCTCATTAACAGAACTATTTCTGAAGGATCTATTCCCCTAATCTGGAAAGTCTCTCACATAATTCCCCTGCATAAGGGCGGTAACTCCAAAGAGTTGTCTAATTATAGGCCCATAGCTGTTCTATCTCCTTTGGCAAAAATAATGGAGAAATGTATACACATACAACTGTTAACCTACCTACTCGATCACAATTTATTAGCACCCTGTCAACATGGCTTTAGACCATTTCATAGCACCACCTCTGCTCTCTTATCCTTCACTAACCATATTAACAGTAATCGTAATATTGATACTCTATCCTCAGCTGTTTTTATTGACCTGTCCAAAGCATTTGACATGGTGAATCACCACCTCCTTATAGACACACTCAAAAACTTGTCATTGGACAACCATACTATACAGTGGTTCCAATCATACCTACATAACAGGCAACAGGCTGTACTATGGGAAAATACTTTATCTTCCCACGTCCCAGTCACTCTAGGGTCCCGCAAGGATCTATATTAGGCCCATTACTCTTCTCCATCTTTACAAATGACCTTCATTCTGTAATTCCTCAAGCTGACTGTATCCAATACGCTGACGACTCCACACTCATATGCACTGCTGCTTCTCAATCAGAACTTCAGTCACTAACCCAAATGACCTTTAGTACAGTTGAAAACTGGCTCCTACAAAGACGTCTTATCCTTAACCCCAAAAACAAAAATGCTACTATTTACCCCCACCCGCAGTAACGCCCCACTTAACTTTACTATTACTTCAAATGATGGAACTATAATATCTCCTGAACCAACCACCAAACTACTCGGGGTACTAATAGATAACAACTTGTCCTTTGAACCTCACATTAATAACACCATAAAAATAGTAAACAAGAAACTAGGTTCTCTCTATAGAATAAAACCCTTTCTTACACCTCCAGCCAGGGTTACTATTGCTCGTACCCACCTCATCTCTACCTTGCTCTATGCCTTCCCTATCTATACCAAAATATGTAGAAGTAATCTGAGTAAACTTACATCCTCCTACAACAATATTGCCAGATTTGCAGCTGGGTCCTGCTATAGAACTCATCACTGTATCAATCTGAATCAGTTAGGATGGTTAGAGCTGCCAAATTTAATACTTTTCAATCAATTAATAGTAGCCCATAAGATCCTGTATTTACCTCAAAATACACCCATACTTACATCCCTAGTCATCCCATATAATAACCTCAAGACCTTACGCTCAGCTAATAACCTACTTGTACAAATATCAAAATCCAACAACTTAGCTGGTGACACCTTGTTCTCCAATACAGTAGGTAAAGCCTGGAACATCCTCCCAAGCCAGCTAACCTCAATATCCTCTGTCAGCTTATTTAAAAGCAAGCTTAAACCCTGCCTCAAATCACACTGGCTATGCCCCTGTGTTAACCCAGACTAAGTACCTAACTATTAACTAGACTCCCACAATTCCTAGCCTCCCATGATCATGATCTTGTGTTGTCTCACTAATTTTTAGTGAGCTTAACCTTCCTTAGGATTTTTTCTCATGTAAATAAGTATATACTGTGGAATGATCAAACACCTTCATATAGTATCACAACCTACGTGTTAAATAACACTAGAAATCCATCCTTGTTTGCTGTTCTTCTATACTCTATCTATTGATCTCTAGTGTTTTTCTTTCTTAGGTTTTTGTGAGACCTTAGTATCTCTTATCATAAATTACTAGTTGTATCTAATTTTGTAATATGTTATAAAGAGTTGTACTACACCATTTCTAATACAAATGTATTAGTCTTATTCATCTATTCTTAGATACATTTTTCCTTTTTCCTACTGAAATATAAAATATATAATCTTAGGCTTGTACTATAATTGTTAAAACTTCTTATGTACCAAATTATACTGTTATTGTCTTTGTCTTGACCTTTTATGTTGTTGTAATTTGTGGAGCTTTTCTCCCCGGGCCTCCACTGAAAATGGACATATATCCAGCTGGACTAGCCCGGTCAACAAATGTAAAATAAATAAATAAATAAAATAAAATAAATTTCTGACAGCATGTGCTATACTTTCTCTTATGACTTATACTTTCTTTGAGTCTGTGCAGTGTTCAGGGATGTGGAGGCAGATCCCTCACATCCTTCATGCAAATAATGCTTTTGCATGAAGTTTTACTTTGCCCACTTACCCTGATTACTAAATGTGTGCTCGCTAGCATATGGAGACTTCTGCAGAGCATTTTTTTGCAAAATGTAATTCTTAGTACAAAGCAGCAGGGGGCTCTGTGTAGGAAAACTTTGCCCAACTTTCTTTTTGGCTGAGTATAACTGGTGCACTCTTCACTTTGGAGGCAGGGACCTGTCCTTCCTCTATTATCACTGTCTAGCATAATCAGCTTGAGGTTGTCACATCTCTGCATAAATTAAAATACTCAGGGAAGAAGCATTCTTAGAAAGAAAGGGAAACCTGGTCACTCTTTCACTTAATGAGCCCTTCCACTGTATTATACTAATTGAGTTCATCTAAATTCTTTAGAGACATCTGCTTTTTGTAGAACTGACCTACTGTCTATAAATAGAATGATCCCTGGTAACAAGAATTCATATTTCATATGGTTTATTTTGAACAGGCAAACTATTATCCAATACCCAACATATAAGACATTGATGGTCAGTGGAATTATCTTGGACAACTCTGTGTGCACTGATTAACATTGCTGCCTCACACTGGTTGAGTCTTTGGTTTGGTTTCTGGCTTGAGTGCCTTCAAGTTGAATTTGCATATCTTCCCTGTCTCCAGTTTCTTTCCATGTCCTAAAAACAGATGGGTAGGTAAATTTGTGTTATACCAAATTCTCTTAGGTGTGTGTTTGTATCGGAGGGGAGCATGAGTGCATGTGCATACATACAGCGTGTGTGTGTGTGTGTGTGTGTGTGTGTGTGTGTGTGTGTGTGTGTGTGTGTGTGTGTGTGTGTTTAAACGAAATTCTTGTTACACAAATAATAACAGGGAAGTCTAACATCCCAGTGAGCGGAGCCAATGGCAACCCGTCCCTTGCTTCTGATTGGCTTACTAAGGGTCATGCGGTATTATAGTATTGGTGTGATTCTTTAGAAAAACACTGCTCTGAGCAGTCAGAGGAAACCACATTTAAATATCAGGACTTTCTTTCTTTTTTAAATAATGCCAATCATTAGCAGACCGAAGTTCCGCTGCGGCGACCCCTAACCAGGAAAAGCCGAAAGAAGAAGAAGACTGCAGTGATGATTTATTGAAATTATATGCAAGCTCACACAGGCAGTCTCCATTTTACAGACAGTGTCCCGCCAAGAACAGCACAAACCCAGACTGGATAACAAAAAAAAAAAAAATCATTTAAATAAATAACTAAAAATGCGCCCTTTATGTGATTGGGCTGTATGACGCCTTAGGTGGTTGCCTAGTTTGCCTATGCCTAATGCCAGCTGTGGGTGGTTTTAAAAGTAGCCTTGAATCAGACTATTCATTTACCTACCTTTTATCCTAATCCTCAAAGTGAAGAGGAGAGAATTTTGCATTCTTTAGATATACACAGGCAGCTTCGTTTTTACCTGGACAGGACCAAGATTTTCAGAAAATCTGACCAATTGTTTGTAGCTTATGCTTCTACTTCACAGGGGAGAGCAATCACTAAACAAACAATTTCTAAGTGGATTGCCCACTGCATCAAGTTCTGTTACTCTCATCATGGCAAACCAGTTCCTGTTAATGTTAGAACACATTCTACCAGAGCTACTGCTACTTCAGCAGCCTTTCTCAGTGGAGTTCCTACCAAGGAAATCTTAGAAGCTGCAACTTGGAGTTCTGTGCATACTTTTTCTAAGCACTACAACCTCCCTCTCTATTCTAAATCTAGGGCAGGCTTTGCCTCTGCAGTCCTGCAGGGTTTTGTAGCCGCCCCTTCTGTTCCTTCTCCAGCCACCCTTTCTTAGCTTTGGGATTCAACCCTACAATAATGACTGCAACAGTGAACCACGATGAACATAGTACAGTTGTGTACTCTTACCATAAATGTAGATGTTCGAGTGTGTTCACTGTTGCAGTCTGGGTTACCCTCCCTCCTATCCCCTCTTTTGTTGTTCTTTGAGTACTGTCTGTGTCTCCTTGGCACTACTCTTTCTCTGAGGTATTTTTGCTGGTGAAATTTGGGAATGTTCTAGTTTGATGTTTGCTTATTCTTCTAAGTTTTTGGCTTTTATTTTTTGGAAACCTGACATCTGGGGCAAGAAAAACTGGGGAAAATGGCATCGGCTGAGGCCTTTATACCCCTGGTGCACTGACGTCAGGGAAGGAGCGACTTCAGCCGACGTCAGACCCGACTTTGGGACTCTGGCCGATCAAGGGCTGCTGCCAGCAGGAAGAACCGTACAGTAATGACTGCAACAGTGAACACACTCAAACATCTACATTTATGGTAAGAGTACACAACTGTACTTTTTTGCGCAATTTCATGGCATGACTACATTTACTGTTATAACAAAACTTTGAGTCATTTGAGTCAGTTAGACACACTTACTTTCTTAAAGCAATCAGTAAAACATCTATTAAAATTGTCAGTGGCTAACATTTTCCTATTTTATTTTAAGTATACTGACCCTTAGTATATAACCATAAATTAATTACTGTGATCTTACCCTTCTGTTATGAGGCAGTCCAGCTATAAAACGTCTGACCTTGTGTGTCTGGATTAACATAAGATCTGGCAAGTAAAGCCTTTTTAACCTTATCATCATTCTGATACTCCCTCCATAACCCTGAAGTTTTTTTAGTGGGTCTGTAGACAATTAGGCTAGAAGAATCATGGCCTAGTCCCATCCACTCAGTCTCATCCCTCCTGGTGGATGTACCACTCAAAGGCAAAAAAATGCACCTCTAGGCACTCCTCCCTAGTTAGTTATTTCAGGGTACAGGACTGTCTTTGGTGAAGCCATCAATTTAGCCAACACCACCATTACTTCAGTTGTGGCAGTGATGGTCAGTAGTAGTTCCACAGCTGTTATTCTGGTAATGGGCCCACAATCTGGTAAGACAAGGGGGAAAAACTCAGAGCGAAAGCACAGCACAGGACTGTGTCACACATGTTGGAGAGACTTAAAGTGAAATAGGTGGCTCCTTTATGTTGTCAGCAATAGGTGCAGTCATATGACTTCGGTATTAAATTGTGATAAAAATGCCCATTGTAGAACATTAAATGCAACAAAGGCACTAGTCTTAGAAAACAGCATTGCTCAGTATACAAAAAAAAACTTAAAATGCATGTTATTCTTAAACTAGACTCTTGAGGCTAACAACAATTTCACAGACAATACCTTTAAAACAGTTCTATACTGCTGAATTACAATCTCTTTCAGAAAGTGGGTGTGTTTCTCGGTCTGTCCTGACAGCTTCCTCCTGGTGTCTTCTTTCAGCTCACTGAGCTGTTTTACTTCCAAGGCCACTCCTAAGACATCAAATCCCACTTCACAAAGGACAAACAGTGTAAGGGGCTTTCATCAGCCCTCCATTTATACAGCTTTAATTGCTTTATTAAGTTAATCTGCATTGGTTAGTTAGTGCACTATATTCTCACTTTTCTCTTAAAAATGCTGAACTTAAAGCAACAGTGCTCTTTACATAACATTTATTTAAAAAAAAAACATTCTATATATACTGTTTACTTCCGTATTTATGAACAGATAGGTCACTTGTAGGTCAACATTTGTTGAACTCTGCCATGCTATGCTACACATATCTACAAGAGACCAACCAAGATATAGATGTGGCATATGCTTCCCACATATGTGGTATACAGAATAATGAAACAAAGGACAGTTTGTTAAGAAAATTAGACTTGGTCTTATCTAAAGCTGTGGATGTTTGCATAGCACATGCAATTGGAAGTACCACATATTAAGAGTTAATTGGGGAAATGGATGTGTGTAAGATAAAGGGCAAGTCATACAAGACAAAAATGAGAAATAAAGAGTATGTTATATCAGGACTGGATATGACAAGTTGTGTGGGGGTGTGTTGAGACAGATGCAAGAGAAAAGAACATGTAATTGAAAACCAAGACACCTGCACTTTAGCTATAGCAAGAAAATAAGTGCCATCTTGCTTTTACTACGTTTTGTAGAACCTGCATGGACATGTCTGTTAGATATGTAACTAAAAAGATAAGTGCCATCAAAATAAATTGCATATTGCTGAGCAAAAATATGAAGCAAGTGATGCTAACAAATAGTTCTGAAAATCACTATTGAAGCAGAAAGGGTGACTATAGGGAAGAGTGAAAATGCCTCTGAGGCACTGTTGCAAAAGTGCATTAATAAGCCAAGCTTTGAATTTAAACTAGACACGTGTAGAGTGTAATATTCTGTGGGAAGATAATTTTGTAATACCAGGAGTTCAAAGGTGCTGAAAAGAGATGTGTACACAATTTATTAACACAGTCTAACAACTATGTGGAATCAGTGTATCAAAAACTACTGATATGTTAATAGAAAAATAAGAATCTTAGCACTCAAGTAAATTTTCCTAATATTTAGAGTTATTTGGCTTGTGAAAGTAAATGAATGGAAGTTAATTTGTTGTGTAAAACTAACAAAATCAGTTTTTACAGAAACAGTCATCCAGCTACAAACGCATGTCTGATACTGTACAGAGAGAGAGCTATATTAATGATATCCTGCATTATTATGCTGATTTCTTTCCAGGATTATGAAGTTTGCCAGAACTAATATCATATACAATAAAAGCTGATGCTATTACAATTGTATATGCTCACATAAAAGTTTCAGTATTCTCAAAAGTAAAGCAAAGCAGAAAATAAATAATGAAGAAGCAATTAGAACTGACAGAATAAGTGAATAGTATGAGTACAGTTGTGGAGAAAGACATGATTTACATCTTTATTGCTGTTCATGATCTAAATAAAATGATTAAAAATTAACATTGGCCATTTCCGGCAGATGACGTGGTCTCAATGGTCCCAAATTCTTTTGAGTATTGAAAGCAAACTAGGGCTTCTGACATATAAGGCTAGATAAAGAATGCTTCAAGTTCTGCACAGTTGGTATGCCATTGGAAAGGTGGGTTCACAAATGGCTCCTTTATCACATGGCCTAAATTAGAAGGTTGGGTGGGGGCTTGGGTGACACAGTACCACCCTAGGGCAAAACATCATGGGTATATAGGTCTTGTTTGCCTTTTGACATTATCTCAGGGCTCTGATTATCATCTCTGACCAGTAGACATAACCTGCCCCCTTGGAACACTGCTTAGAGCTGTGTTGTGTAATGGCAGGTAGATCAGGAGTAAGCCTGGTATTATACCAGATGTGCTTCATATAGATGACATGGCATTCACCATGGAGATCTTGTTATATACCTGCTGAGGACCTTGCCCTGAGTGTTGCATCCCACTGAATCACTGCGTAATACACAATTCTAAGCAGGTGAATGGTGTGAAGATAGGTAAAGGCTGCCAGCCTAGCCAGATAGAATTTTGTAGATAATTCTGTCATTTGTAAATATTAATGTAAACCACAGGCTTGTTCTCTTAAATGTGGAAAGACTGTATTGGATATTGAACTGCAAAAATGTAACAACAGTGCATTCTGCTGTAACAAAGCTGATAAGTCAATTATTTGATGTCAAAATTCGGAGCCAATATGTCTAGAGGGAGGCATCCTGCCTATTGTTTTAAGACCAGAGTTAATGGCTAGAATTTGCATGTATAAAATGTCCTTTGTTGCTCTGGTTTATGACCAGGTGTAAAGAATGTAAATGTAGTTTCTGTTAGCCTGGGAACACCACAGACATGTGAAGAATGATGTCATGTGAAGCAGCTCTGTGTTATCAATTTAAAGAGAGAGAATCAGAGAGCTCTGAGCATTTTGTCTTGAGAACATCCAACATCACCAGCACTGCTTTGCTCTATATGTAAGTTATTTAGAACTGTGTTTTTTCTTAGAAATAGGAAGATTAGACTAGTTTGTTTTTCTGTGATGTCAGAACTTTTCTACTGTTTTATTTTAAACATTTCTCTGTGATTTCTGAACTCTTGACTAGCACTGCATAGTAAGAAGTATTGTCTTGTGTTTTTATTATTTATTATTAAATATTTTTAAACTTGTCAACTGTGGCTATTTTATGTAGAGTTCATTTAAGGTCTTGAATACATTGCATGTATATAGTGATACTGTACCAAGTCACTCTAATAAGCCTTGACTGTTTAGACACACTTAGCATTTGGATAATAATATTGCACAGTAATAATTGGACACCCTTTCAGAAGGGCCTTTGAGAAGCTGATATGAGTAGGTGGTAGCAGCTGGTACTACCTTTTAGATTGGGCAGAAAAGGGGCACAGCTGGAGAACCTGTGCCAACCTTCCCCAGGAGTGTCTGTGTGGTTGTATAAACTCTTATCTCAAAGTGTGTGTGCCAGCTACTTGGGCAGGGACACAAAACACTGGTTGGACAGAGAGGGTGCTGGAGGTTTTAGCTTGCCCTCTAGGCTGAGATCTGGACCCTATAGCTGTGTCAGTGGGAAGTCTGATGAGAAAGGGAGAAACCAGCCCCAGACTGACTGTGATCTCTGTGTGCGCTTAAGGGAAATTGTACTTTGCTGTGCATGTATTTATTATCCTTTCCCTATATGGACACCCCTCACTGGTGTTAGTGGTGAGGATTGAGGCTCTTTGATTGCTGGGCCAGTGCACGGGTGTCACAAATGCCTCTGGACATGGGTGGCAATTTGTTATTCAATGAGTCTGGAGATAAACAGGATATAAGCTAGAAGACTTAAAATCTTTGAATACGTCTTCAGCAGAGGACTGAATTGCAGATTCTTTCTTGTATGCTGTCTACCAGGCTACCTGGGTGCAGGGGTTCTCACATCCCTTCACTGACCTGGTTCCTCAGTCTCAGAGACAGTTGATGTTGGGGGAGTTTTATGCCTGAATAAATAATGAGACCCATGAACTCTTTATAGAGCTTTTAGGTTTATAAGAAAGCTTCTGTTTTACTCAGGTAGTTTCCACTGACACTCATAAGTTTGGGCATTCATTGGACTTAACCTTCCAGCTTATTCTTCAAACCAGAGACTTATTTGTGGAGCATGTTGGTTGGACAATCACCAGGTTCATTTTAGGCTTGACCTCCCTTCATTTCAGCCTCCAAAAGTGGAGCTGGTCAGGAGTAAGGCTTAAGGAGCTGCACATTCAGAAACCCTCAGTACAAAAATCAGCCAACTCTTAGATGGGGGGAGTGGTCAGTACTGATGATATAGGTACACTGGTCGTTGCTTGTAACAATGTGTTTCCTATTGCTATGGGCCAAGTCATCCCAGTTAGTGTATGCTCTAGAGCTATAATAAGATGTGAACCATGGTATGACCATGAGCTGAAGCTGCTGCAATGTTCAATATGCCATCTTTAGATCCTTACATTCTAGGCAATTATCCCTCAGTCTTGAACCTCCAATATGATGGTCAGGTTATCAAGAAAATGGTTTAGGCACAGCGCTTTTCACATTTATTATCTCATGACTTGTTGGATCTTTGTCAGTCCAGCATTAGAAACACATTATGGAGACTGGCCTCATTAGTGTGATTAATGTCTTCCCGATAGTGACACATCAGCAGAAACACTCCATCTTAGTCCCCTTGATCTTTTTTTTTAATGGATTTTTTAAACTTTATTCAGTATCAACATATTAAACAACATTGCAAACAATTGTAGCATACAATTTCCTATTAAGGAAACAAAGAACAAAGTACACATTAAAAACAAGAAACAATGTTGACTCCATAATAACAATGTAGCAAATATAAAGCTGACATCAGCCTTGAAAATAAATATAAAAAGAACAAAAAAAAAAACCAGGTTGTAGAATTTTTCAAAATATTTTTAACAAAGACCACTATTCCAATAAGTATCTCAACTTATACTAGTATGTTCTAGATCCATGCTCCATACTATATGTGATTAACTATAAGGAGACTTTGATCAGCATTCTGTATAACTCATTACTTTGGTAATATGAAGGAACAAGTTACCCATTTCTTATCTAGCCTCTACTTAATTCTTTGTTGCTCAAGAGAGAGCTCTAGATCTTTTAGCTATTCTGCCAGCTTAAGTAGATTGCCTATGACCTGAGGGGGACTCTGCTTCTACTTTCTCATAGTGCTTTTTTAGTCATTATTTTTAACACTTACATCACTGCAGATTCATTATTGTTAGGTAGAGGGGTATCACTATAACTCAACAAAAATAAGGATATGGAATGCTTTATCATGATCCTGTCATTTAGTAGAGATAGAAGGCTCTTCATAAAAGCCCCTAACACTGAGCTTTAGCAAGTATTATAACTAAAGATAGTTACCACAAGGAAACAATTCCTCTTCACGTTCAAAGTGACAGAATTGTTTGTTAGATTTCTGCTGCCATGTGTGTGAGCAGCTTTCTAACTACAAGAAATGGAAGAGCAGCCAATACATCTACAGAGTCATACTTACTTCTTTCCATCATCCTTCCCCTTCCCTGCATTCATAATATCCTACCCAACACCATGATTGCATGATACACAGGTAGCATAACAATGCCCAGGCTAGAGATGATTTCCATCAAATATTAAGACTGTACCACTCTTAACTTCCCCTTTAGTAGCATACCAGCATTAAAAGAGCAAAGCTTTTTAAGAATTGTGGCCACAGAGGAGTGATTAATAGCTAAGGCTGCCTTCTGTCTATCATTCTCTTCCTAAAAATAGGGAAAGTTGCTATGATGACATCCTTCTCTGTGATGCATTCCCTGTGAACTGTTTACTGATTACATTATTGCAGCATTTCCAGTAGGTGCAGATTTCTGAAGTTTTACAACAGCATTATTATTAGAATATGATATAACTGACCCATCTAATAGATATCTCTGTCTCTGACTCTGTAGATAGATAGCTTTACTCCATCGCATATCGCCTACTCAGGGGTGATCTCTGCCTAACATACAAAGCTATGTCAAACCCAGAGCTGTTGGACATGCTCCACTTAAAGAAATCCCAATCTCTCTGAGCTACACGCTCTAGGGACCTAAACCTTGTCACCACAATAAACAGAACATGCTGGAGGGATAGATTCCTGTCCCAGAGACTTCCCATACTCTGGAACACACTACCTATCTATGTCAAACAGAGCTCCTCATTAGCACTCTTCAAGAAAAATCTTGCTGATTGGATGGGAAATTCACTCCGGGGATCACTTCTGTGGCTCTGCTCGACAGAGGCACATGAAAATAATTTTCTTGGATGGCGAAAGCCAGGGTACATTTTTTGGCTAGGCTTGTATGGACCCTAGGGGCAGTAGCCTGGTACCTACCTATGAACCTATATGCCTACAATAATGCAGGATAGTTAAGCCTGGGTTTCTGCTCATTAAACTTGAAGATTTTGACTGCCCATTGAAAAGTCAAATGCTTAGCTATTCTGTCATAAGTAAATTCATGGTCTGCATACACCCAAGTGCCATTCACTGAGATAATTGTTCCAGGTGACCAAAATGTTGACAAAAAAAGTCACAAATTGTAGTAATAAAGTGCACTGGATCCTTGCTTGCAAGTGTTCTGGTAATAATGTTCTATGAGCTTGCTATGCTGAAAGCTTGGCAGATGAAATTCCTGCCCATTCCACTAATATCTGTGTCATAAATGCCTTGCAGTTCTCTTCGTCCACATACTCGGGGATTCATGTAAGTCTAATGTTTGCTCACCTTGAACAGTCTTCTAAACTAATGACTTTAACTTTCACATACTCAATTTTTTTGGGTGCTCCAGTTTATTGATTAGTTAAGAAACATAGGTTGAAGAACCATAGATTGAAAGCTCTTGTAAATGGCCAAAATAAGTTGAAACAGTAACTTCAATATCTTTCACTTTATTGTCTACCTGGGAAACATACTTCAATAATGAATTCTTAGTTTTTAAATTTATGTCATAGGCAAATCAAATTTTTGTCTTTTCCCTCCATTTGAGTAAAATGGAGCTGGTATAGAGACTGGCACTCAGGCCAGATATAGTTTCCAGGGAAGAAGCACTTTGTAGTGAACCAGTAACATTTGGGTTTTCTCCCTCACTCTCTCTCTCTGTCTCTGTCTCTCTCTCTCTCAAGAGAGGTTTACCTTTCATTCTTGTTATTTGGATGTGCCTTATACCTTTACTGTCTTCATGTCTGCCACGTTCAGCACTTTCTCCCAGTTTGGCACTTTCTGAGAAAGTAATTATTTGATATATTTGGAGGTGGAGTAGCACTAAAACAAAAACTAGACTCACACCATATCTGCTCAGACCAGAAACCACATCTTTTGATGGATTTTGGCACTTTAGACCATGGGGACCTGTGTAAGCATCTGAGGTTGTATTATGGGATATCACGTAATGTCCCTGAGTGATTTGTCTCATACCTCTTTGTTAAGTCCCCTGCAAGTGATACCAAGTTTAAATTCTTCTGGCTTCTATTCCTCAGAATGTAGTGTGACTCAATGTTTAACTTTACTTTGGCTCCTTTGTTTTTCATGGTATACATGCTGCTATTTAAGGTTGATTAGGAGCGGTATCTCCTATTAACCGTATATTGATGCTATTAAACTAATTCTTGACTGGATGTCCAGTAATTGTTTAAAAATTCACCCTTCTAAGACCAATGCTGTTCTGGTGCATTGCTACCATCTGTCTATCACAAACCAACTTTGCTGTCCCCAGTGATTATGTATTAGGTGAACCAGTACTGTTAATGATCTAGGCTTTGTTCTGTGTGATACACTGACATTGAAGGGACATGTATTGTCAGGATGTCTTACTTCTATTTGAGGGATATAGCTAGCAACAAGTACTATATACAAGCTTCATAATTAAGAATGATAATCCATGCTCTGGTATTGTTCCATCTGGACCACTGCAGCACCCTGAATATTAGGCTCTCAGATAGTGATCTGGCTTGCTCACAGAGTTTACAAAACCTTGCAGCTAAGTTGCTAACTGTGGGCAGGCCAGATCAATATCTAACTGTCTGTCTTGCAATCCTTGAACATGCCATACTGCTCCTACACTATGCAATTTGTTCTGGTTGTTAGTTGTGGTCAAATGTGTATTTGAGATCCTTACTTTCAACTTTAGTGATCTTCATAATCTGGATTCTGTCTGATTCATCCTTATGTCCCTCCCTGTTTTTTTAGGTCATAAGGTAGGAGTGGGTAATGCTGCTTGCAAAGACTTGCCTCAAAACTTTTGTCAATGTTTCACATACTTACCTTGTGGTCCATTGCAATCAGGTATTTCCCTGATTCAGGCATGTGAAATAGAGTTAGAGTCTTCTTTAAGGAGATAACTAAATTATTATCTTTTTATGACCATCTATTTGTGAGAGAGGAAGGGGTTTGGTTTTACCCTTCAGAGTTTTACATTTTAATGGAGATTTATTACTGTAATATAATAATGAGCATCTATGTTAACTATTTATACAGTGCAGTTTACATGTTCATTGTAATTTTTATTGTTTAGTGCCCTAGCTTAGCCATATTAATACTTTTAAGCAAACAAGCAAATAAGGCACAGATTTCTTAGACTTTTACTTGACATTTCATCAACACCAGAGCTATTCAAAATAACTTTTGACAGGTACTTGAAATCCTGGAAGGTTTATAAACATAAGTGATTATCTGTTAGTGCGTGTTAGATTAGGGATATCCATTTTAAAATAGTTATTAGACATTAGACAGGCTAAAGGGTAAAATAAATTATGTTTCATTTATGCATAAAAGACAGTTAAGCAGAAAGGAAAATGACCTTGCTGGCTAGGAAATGATGTTTTATTTATGCATACATATTAGAAAAACAGAAACAAAGAATCTTTCACTGAATGTTAACCTTGCTGAAATAACAGTTTTTCAAGGAAAGATTGCAGACAGTTCTTGTTATGTTCCTTTCTCAAGGGAAAATAAAACCTTACAGAATGTTTTCTGCACATACAAGTCAAAGCCTAAGACCAAGGTTAGAAAAAGCAAATAATTTACTGGACTGAAGCAATATAATATGCTGTGTTCAGGATAGCAGGTAAGTTAAGGTCAGTAAGTAAATTCGACCTTTACTTCAGAGAAGATGACAAACACTCGAGCCTGAGTACAGAAGACTAATTCAGTTTATGTTGTTAAGGTCAATCAGAATATGATGTGCAGCAATTTGAATTGTTTATGAGTACTGTTAATGAAGACAGTATTCGGATATTGTGAACATCTAATAAAACCTTATTAAATAAACTACTGTGTTTGGAAAATTCATTCTGAAAAGTGTACAAGACTTGGTCCATAAGGGAGAGACTGACACCTATTCAGCATGAATTAAAACTTCCGTTTCTCAGTCTCATTGCATACGGTGTTTCCAGCTAATTACGGTACAGTATAGCATTATCAAATTTTACAGTGCAATATAAGACAGAATATTAAGGCAACAGAATGAAACAGTCTGCAAATAAAATAAGACAGTATAATTTTAAATTAAATGATACCAATGTAAGTAAGAGTGGAGAGTTTGAAATATATGGGTTATATCCTATTTTCAGAGAAAATTAAACCTGATACAGAAAAAGTTAGAGCAGCTGAGAAAATCCTAAAGCCAGAAGATAAGCAGATATTACAAACATTTATGGAAATGAGGGAATATCTTGCAAGTTTGTACTTAAATTGTATAAGATAACCGTGCTTCTAGAAATATGTAGCCATACTCAAACTGGCTAACTGGTCTCAACGACTGAAATTGTAGAAATAACTTAAAATTCACAGGCATCCCTCAGCAGAATAAAGAGTCAGACTGTGTGTGCTACATAGAGAGGAACCAGTTTAATGGATTCTAGAATGGGCACACATAGTTTATTTACTCCAGCACCTTAGATTGTTGTCACATGGGAAAGTGATTAGAACTGGTGAAAAACTGATATCCTGATTGTGATTACTTCAGCAAAATGGGAACATGATAAAATAAAGAACTTAAAAGTATGGGTTAAAAAGGATTCTATTTTATGGATATGAATAGCAAGATAGAAGCAGTGAAAGTGTTTTTAGTCTCTTTAGTTTTATATACAGGTCAGGCATATTTTTATCTGCCAGAGGAGTTGAAGAATAGTATCTGTGAAGGGAAGATGACAATTATCGAACAAGATGGTTTGGGATTACCTGATTTGAAGAGGTATTTTAGAGCTACACAATTAAGGTTCATAAACACAGCACACGCAGAAAGCTATGATTCAAAGTGAAAAGGGATTATGATGAGATGGGAAAGCTCAAGAAATAAGGAGAGCCTGGGATTTTTTGTTGCATAGCCTTAAGGAGAATAACAATAACCATAGAGAATATTATATTCATAAAGTGCAGAACGTATTCTAAGAACTAAGCCAACACGGGAACAAAAATTTTACCAGTAGGGATGACTGCAATTAGGAGTACAGAGAATAGGCAAAAGGGGACTGGAATTTACTGGAGAAAACTGGCAAAGGAACCAAGGCACTGAAAGCAAATTAGAGAGGGAAAGGTAATAGACCGAGAAGAGGCCAAGAATGCATTTGGACTACAGGCTAGAGACTGCCATCCCTATTGATGATTGATATCAGAGTATAGGGAAAGAGAATGGGGATCCTAAGTGAAAGAACAGCACTAGTAGAGTTTTTCAATAGCATATAGAAGAGAATTTGCTGTTAAAAAAGACTGATTAGTAGGGCAAATAAAATATACATAACTATAAGAATCAATCAGAGGATGTTAGAAAAGATTGGGAGGAGAGGTTGGTTAAGCAATTCACAGAAACAGTGAGGGATATATGTGTGGTCCCCAAATATGCAACAAAGTCTAGAAGATTTAGAATTTTTGCTTGAAAGTTTTTGCATAGGTATTTTTATACCCCAGGCAGACTCCAAAGAATTTTTCCTCAGGCAGATTGCAAATGCTAGAGGTGTGATGAGGAAGAAAAAGATAATTGGAAACATATTTTTTGGGAGTGTAATGTGCTGGCAGACTTTACAAATTGCCAGTAGACTACTCTGTTAGAAACAGTGGGTAAGGAAATTGGTGCAACTAAGGAAATTAATTTTTGAGCTGTGGTACAGAATCAGAATTGCCTAGACATAGTAAGGCCTTGCTAAGTTTCGTTCTGTTGGCTACCAAAAAACAGTTATTAGAAAATGGTTATTAAAGTCTAAACCAACTGTACTAGAAGTAGCGAATCTAGTAACAGAGATAAAATAACTGAATGTGGGATCTTTAGAAAAAGCTAGGAAAATATTACATAGAAAACACTGGAATTGTGGGAGCAATACATGCAGAATATTGTTTTGGCAAAAGTATGAAGTTTAAGGGAAGGCAGAAATTGAATGAGCTATGTAATGTTCAATTGCCTGTATTGAAGATTAAATGTGATGTATAATGTTTACAACTGAAAATATGTCAATATGATTTGCTTTCATTTATATAAATATATGATTGCCTATGTCATGAGTGATGATTCAAAAAATATGTTTCTTGTTTAAAAAAATGTTTCTATGAAAGTTGTTAGAGAAAGACATATTTTGAGAATGGAGCAATGAAAAAGAAAAGATTTTAAATTTTCAAGGAAAGAGTTATCTGTACACCAGCATTAAAATACTATGGCACGAGTAAGACAGTTGAGTTGTAATTAGATGCAAATTGGAATGGCATGGGAGCTTTAATTCTACATGAGAATAAACCAGATGCCCAAAAGACATACTCAGGAGACTTTTGGTTGAGATGATGACCATGTAATGCTCATAAGAGGAGAGCTCCACTTCCTCCAAGCATTGCTGTTAAAAATGGGTTTTGTAAATAGAGGCTTTTCCACAGAGCTTATGTTTTCTTTGGTTGTAAGTATGTAGAATCAAATGCCAAATATTGAGAGTGAAATCTGTTAAAAGGCAGAGGCTACATCACATGGTACAACTTGCTTAAGTAAGATGTAAGCCATTCCATTGCACATATTTTAACAATGTGTAATAAAAACTATCTTTTGACTTTTCCCAGTTAGGGGTCGACACAGTGGAACCCCAGTCTGCTAATGACTTGCAGTGAATTTTTACAGTGTCGAGTTGCCAGCCCAGCACCCAACCTTCAAAGAAGGCACACCCACACACTCTCGCACCTACTTGCATATCTTTCAATTCACTCAACTGCAGGGAGGACATGCAGACTTTGCACAGAAGGCATTCCAGCCGAGAATCAAACCGAATAACCTCTTGCTGTGAGGCGACAACGCTACCCGTTGCCCAACCGTGGACACATTTTAACAATGTGTAATGGCAGCGACAAAATCTATGATGTAAGATAATGTTGTGTATATTTTAAGGCGCTCTTCCATAATATTCTCAAATCTGGTGTTTTGGTTTGAGTCTTTTGTCACTGCCATTACCCATTAACAATGTGTAATGGCAGTGACAAAAGACTCAAACCAAAACACCAGATCTGAGAAGATTGTTGTCCTGTTCGATTCTCAGCTAAAGCGTCTTCTGTGTGGAGACATGCGTGAATGGGCGTACCTTCATTGAAGGTTGTGCGTCAGGGCTGGCAACTCGGTACGTAAAAATCTACTGACAATCATTAGCGGACCGGAGTTCCGCTGTGACAACCCCTAACCGGGAAAAGCCGAAAGATACAACAACAACAACATGGAAGAGCTCCTTAAAATATACAAAACATTATCTTACATCATAGAATTGACTAATAAATTGAAAGAGAGAGAGACAGAGAGTAAGATCCTTATGCAATACTCTAACCATTTGGATAAGGGTGATGGTGAATTAAGAGGTACAGTTGTAGCTATTGGATGCTTGGCTAACTGGTCTCAAGAACTTGAAGTTGTAAAAATAACTTAAAATTCACATGAATCCCTCAACAGGATAAAGGGCCAGAGTGTGTGTGCTACATAGAGAAGAATTGGTTGAATGGATTCTAGAATGGGCACACAGAGTTTATTTACCCTAGCACCTTACAGTGATGTCACATAGGAAAGTGATTCGAATTGGTGAAAAAATGATACCCTGATTGTGATTATTTCATTAGAGGCCCATAATAGAAGAATGTTAAGTTGTCAATCTCGCCTTCATTCTTGCTGGATGGGTTCGGAGCCGATCCTGCACTAGCTTTAGCTCGAGAACTCCTTTTACCAGCTCGAGGCAACCCTATATCCCATGATGCAAGGCGGAACTACCCCAGATCAAAGAGGTCTCCTTTGCCAGCTGAGGTAAGTTTTTCTTGTTAAATAAGAGAAAAAAAGTTAGTTAGGGGTTTAATTTCCCTTCAGTGTCAGGTTAGCCTGTATTAGTACAGCCCACCCTATTCCCTCCCTTTTTAAACTTTTAATATAGTTTTTTCAGTGAAATTTTTAGTCAGGCCTAGTTCCCCAAGTTATTCCCTTCCTGTGTGTCTGTGTAGGGATTAAGTTGTGTGTTTGTGGGGACTGTTTGTGAATATCCTTTTAGGATGTCTAGGGTGTGACCAGTGCTGTCAGAAAATGTCCCTGACAGACGGTCACACTTCTTGTGTGTATTGCCTCTGCAGGACTCCTGTGCTGTGTCATGCCTTTAGCCAGCGAGTCCTGCAGGAAAGGAGGAACAAACTGATCCTCCGAGGTTTGTTGAAACGCCACCGGCTCAGGCTACAGTGTCTAAGCCTCCTCCGGCTGGAACCGATGCTTCTTCGAGATCCTCGGCTCCATTCTTTTGTCGGAGCGAGCCATCGGAGCCGATCTTCGAGATCTTCCAGGCTGTCTGACCACGATTTGGAGAGGGTGGTAAGCAGGCTGTTGAAGTCTCAGGCACTGGCCCAAATGCTCCATAGCCCGTCTCAACAGACTTCTATAGCCCCAATCTTGAGATTCCTCCTCCGACTCCACACCAGAGTTCGGAGCCGGAGCTTCTTGGGACAGCGACCCGATCTCCTCCTTGAGACTTTCCTTGGAGGGATCCTAGTGGCATCGGACCCTTGTCCGACCCCGCCTCCTCTCGGAGCGACATCTGCCTCGAGCCTTCTCACCATTCCTGTTTCTTCGAGCGGTGTGTTCAGGTCTCCCGGGGAGCCCTTTGAGGTGATGAGGAGTGTCCTGGCCTCTGAGCCTGGTCAACGGTCTATCCTCTAGCTCCTCCCTCATCAGTGCCTGCAGAAGCCTCTTGCCAGCCTCTTGCTCTCAGGCCCAGGGATCCATCGCCCAGGTTTCCCCACTGGTCCTCTTCCGAGGTTTCTCCTGACCCTGCAGGTGAACCCAAGAGGAAACACACAGACTCCCCTGAGTCTACTACATCTGATACCGACTTAGATGAGTCGGAGGTCTGAGGATGTCTTTTTCAGACATCCTTGAGCTCCTCAAACAGAGGGTCCATTGACCCCTCCGAGGATGAGTCGGTATACCTGGAGGCTTTGGATCCCGACCCTCCACCTCCTGGGTGTCACCCACTCATGCAGGTAGTGGCAGATTCTGTGGAACCTGTCCCCAGGAGACCATCCAACAAACAGTTCCTGTCCAAAGGTGTCTCTGTGGATGCTATGCCACTAAGAAGGAACTGGCGGATCCTTCAGTACCTGTCCATCCTCCTAATAAGGATTCTAGGACCATGGACAGGTATGGAAAGCGGATGTTTTCTTCAGCAATGACCTCGCTGAATTACCTTTGTCACTTCACCAGGCTTCAACGAGATATTCTCAAGGAACTGGGGAAGTAGTCCAGGATCCTTCAGCTGCTGGGGCTCAGGAAAAGATTGCCTCTCAGCTAGCTATCCTGAATTCGATATCTAACTCCTCCATGCGGCTCATATCTTATGCAGCCGATGGAACGAGCAGGGCAGCACAGGGTGTTTGTTTAGACGCCAAGCCTGCCAGGAGCAGAGGCACAGGTGTTGCTCTAGGACGCAAGCCTGGATGCCCTTCACCAACACCTTTGACGGTTCGGCTTTGTTCGGACCTCAGGTGAAGGATACTTTGACCAGATGTGAACAAGACGGTAAAACTCTTTCTGCCGTTGGAGTCCAGTTTTCCACTCCTTCTAGACCATATCCCAAGGGTCAGAAGGGAGGAGCTACACGGACACACGTGGTCAGTTTACCCCTAGAGGCAGAGGGTAACAAGACGCCCTAGAGGCAGGGGTCCTCAGAACCAGGGCAACAGGGAGGCTCTTCCTGAGAAGCCCTTTCACCATCCCTGAGCTGTTGCCCCACTGTCCACCCTTGGAGGCAGTCGGAGTAGCCTGGCAATCCCTATCACAAGAGAAGTGGGTACAGTCGATTATATCCGAGGGCTACAAAATCCCTCTACAATCCTTCCAGACATCTCACCCGGTCAAAGGATTTGGCAAAACAGGAAGTTTCAAAACTCCTGGGAAAAAGAGCCATCCAAACAGTGCCGGCAGACCAAGTAGGATCCGGCTTCTACTCAAGATTCTTTTGGTCCCCAAAAGGACGGGAGATTGGAGACCAATACTAGACCTAAGCAGACTAAACAAGTCTGTCAAAATGGCAAGATTCCGGATGGTCACGCTGCAATCCATTCTGCCCTTTCTGGGCAAGGACAACTGCTCGATAGACCTTCAGGATGCGTACTATCACATAAAGATTCACAGATGCTCCAGAAGGTTTCTCCTGGGAGCCAGTCATTACCAATTCAGAGCACTGCCCTTTGGCCTCACTTCAGCCCCCAGAGTGTTCACCAAATGCATGGCGGTGGTCACAGCTCACCTGAGACGCCGAGGATTCCAAGTGTTTCTTATTTGGACGACTGGCTCCTCTCCGCCACCTCCAGACATCACCTTCTTCGGTCCAGAGACTACACCTTACAGCTTTGCAAGAGTCTAGGAATTTCGTGAATTTGAAAAATCTCTCTGCTGCCTTGCCAATCTATCACCTTTATAGGCGCAGAGTTAGATACCGTCAAAATGTTAGCCAGACTAACAAATCAAAGGATTCTGGACATCCAGAAATTTGTTCAGCTTCTGTTACAAAGCAACAAGGTCAAAGCCAGGTTTGTCTTGAAGGTTCTAGGCCTAATGGCTGCAGCCATTGTTCTTCTTCCACTAGCTCGCTTCACATCGTCTCCTGCAGTGGATGTTGTTCACGCAGTGGTGATCTGCCCATGAGACACGAGATCTTAGTGACACAGTCTTGCAGGGCTCATCTACGATGGTGGGTATCTTCCCTCTTCTTCAACAGGGCCGACCATTTGTTCCCCTCCTCCAGTTGCCACAGTCACCACGGATGCCTCTCTGATCGGGTGGGGGCATTATCAGGGCAGGATGGTCCACGGAACCCATAGAATACCACCTGCACATAAATGTCCTGGAGATGAGAGCAGTGCTACTTTCTTCCCACAGGGACTATTGCAGTACAGACGGACAACATGTCCGTGGTCTGGTACATCAACAAACCGTGCGGAACCAGGTCCTATCCCTTATGTCGAGAAGCTCTCAGACTTTGGCAATGGGCGATCTCTTCTCAGCGGTTTCTGATAGCAACGCACATCCCGGCAGGTCCAACCTATTGGCGGACAGGCTAAGCAGATCTATTCTGATGCCTCACGAGTGGTCTCTCAATCAGTCTGTAGTGGATCAGATTTTTCTGAAGTGGGCACCTTGTTGCGATCTTTCGCTACCCTCAAAACAGCAAGTGCCCAGATTACTTCACACTATTTCCTCTTCCAGGCCAACCCTTGAGAGACTCTCTAACCCAGGATTGGCCTCGGGGACTTCTTTATGCTTTTCCTCCCTTTCCATTGATTCCACAAGTCATTCAGAAAGCCACCGTTTGAGAGCCAAATTGATCCTCATTGCTCCATATTGGCCTCGACAAATTTGGTTTCCGTCTCTACATCATCACCTTCTGGTGCAGCCCTGGCATCTGGACCCAGTTCGGATCTTTGATCCACCAGTCGGGTCAGCAGCACGAGCCATTCATTCTCTCAACCTCACTGCTTGGTTGCTCCACTTCCTTCCCTAGCCAGGCTACCAATGATTTCTGACTCAGTCAGAGACATTTTAGTGTCTTCTTTAAAGTCGTCCACTAGAACTGTTTATGCTAGCAAGTGACGCTTTTCTATTTGGGCAAACGCCAAAATATTGATCCCTTCACCGCTCCTATACATTCTGTTTGAGGTTTTTCATTCAGGATCGTCATCATCTACAGTCAAAGTACAAATGGCTGCTATTTCCAAATTTCATGTTGGCTTGCAGGACAATAACATCATGTCTCATAGGTTATGCAAAGCCTTTTTGAGAGGAGTTTTTCTCCTAAAACCACCTGTGAAACATCCTCCTCCGCAATGGGATCTGAACTTAATGTTGGCATCCCTAATTCTACCTCCTTCGAACCGGTGTTCTTTAAAGTTGTTGACATGGAAAACTATATTTTTGCTGGCTGTTACTTCTGCAAGAAGAGTTTCTGAGATTCAGGCCCTCTGTATTCGTTCACCTTATCTGGTGTTTCATAAGGATAGGGTTTCGCTCAGGACTAACCCTTCCTTTCTTCCCAAGGTTGTATCTCAAGCCAATATTAACCAATCTATTGATCTACCAGTTTTCTTTCCTAACTATTCTGACAGAGCTGAACAGAAGCTGCACTTTTGGATGTTCATCGTCAGCTCAGGTACTATTTACATAGGACTAAACAACTTAGAAAATCAGACCAATTGTTTGTCTCCTATGCAGGAAACAGGTTGGGTCTTCCAGTATCTAAAGTGACCTTATCTAGATGGTTGACTTCCACCATTTCCTATGTGTACTCTCTAAGGCAAACAACTATCTTCTAAGCCAAAAGCTCATTCGATAGGAGTCTATCCACTTCTGTAGCCTTTCAGGATAGACTTCCCATTGACACTATTTGTGCAGCAGCTACTTGGGCCACGCCTCATACTTTTGTGTCTCATTACAAGTTGGATTTGGCCTCCAGAGATAGGGCCAGTTTTGGTTCCACTGTTCTCAAGAGTCTGTTCCATTGAGCCACCCGGGATACAGGTGCTAGGGATTGACAACTTAACATTTAGAAGTTATGTACCTACCATAACGTTCCATGTTAGTTGTCTTCATCTACAGATCTTGGAGAGTTCCTATTAGATTGCTTCCTCTGGAGCATTGTTATGAGGACTTCTTTTAGGAACCATGGTTCCTAATTATATTAGGATAAGTCTTGATCTGAGGTAGTTCCGCCTTGCATCATGGGATATTCGAGCTGGTAACCCATCCAGCAAGAAGAAGGCGAGATGAAGACAACTAACATGGAACGTTATGGTAGGTACATAACTTCTAATTATTTCATTAGAGGCCCATAATAGAAGAGTGTCATTCCAAACTACAGTATGTATTATTTGTCACTCTAACTGGAAATCTAATCTTTATTTGCCTGCACATAGCAGGGTTAGACATCCTGGGGGGTTGTCATCTTCCATGCTCCAGAAGACATTGAATTCAAATTAGAACAACCAGCACCAAGCTATTTAAGTTCTGGTGAAGCAGTGACACCTATCTAGTCTGATGAGCAAGTTGCCTGAGCTGTCAGACCATCAAAATTTAAAAAAAATGCATCTGAACCAATTAGTCATTTTAGAAGAGTGATGCTTGAGAAACAATATACTGCTTTAGCAGTTTGACAACAATGTTCATGACTGGGATAGTTACAGCTTATGGACCTTTTAAAGTAATATAGATTGGCGTGTATTTAATGGTTCCAGTGTTGAGTGATTATTAACAAACAACAATAAGCATAGACCTTAGAGATATTTTGCATTTGTTTTCTGTATGGTTATTATTTCTGACTTTTCACAGCAGTTAAAACAGGAGGATCTGAATTATAGACTATATGTATAGAGTCATAAATAGCAGGAGCAAACAAATGACTTTGAGACATGGGGGGGGGGGGCATTTATTAACAGCATGATTAGAGTGAAGAAGAACCAATCATATCTTTTCATTTGGATATTTAATTTAGAAGTTTTGGCATATATGTAGGTTTTAACACTTTGTGGGTTAGGTAACTTATACCTTGAATCAAAGGTTTGTTTGTTTATTTTTGTAGCCTGGGCTAACAGAACTAAACACTGTGAATATTAATGCTACACTGTAATGTGATATGGGGTGGTGTTAAGATGCTAATGAAGAATTATTTTGAACTGAGAAGTTAAGGAGTAACTTAATGCTGCATATGATGTTAAGAAGGGAAAACTTCAACAATAAGTGATATTAAAATAACTACAGATGAGAAGTCTCTGGAATCTTTTTATGCTTTATAGTTTGGAGTAGATTGTTGTAGCACATTAACTGCTAATGCAGGGCTTTTGTATTAGCATTATGAAGTATTTATAGGATTATGAAAGAAATGACTGGGTTGCTGTTACTCTCATATTCTGTTATCCACTGTTTTGAACTTTATAGTCTCATTACTTTTTTAATTAGTCCAGGTTATTGCAGGTGTATAGCACATTTGTTGATAAAGATCCATTATTTGAATTAGGTCAGTCTCAAAATAGTGACCTAAATAATGTTTGAGTGGACATTCTTGAGTGGGGAGCAGTTAGATGCTATATGTAGAACTAGATTAGTCTAGCACATGCAGGAAACTATTGCACACTTTTAAAATGATCTAGCGATACTATTAAATTAGTACCCATGACTGAGCATTTTTTCTTCGGACGATGGATGCCATCAGTTATAATTCACCAGTTATGTGTAATTACTCTTACATATCTTTAATAAACAACCAGCCATAAGCTTGTTAAACTGAATAATGAGACATTCTATTTGAAGAAATTAGAGATTACAGTTTGAAAATTAAATATACAGAAAAGTGCATACTTGCAGAAGAGAATATAAAAATGAAAAACTTTAAAAAGACAGTAGAAGAACATTCACTAGCAGCTAACCATTCTTAGGACAACCACTAACTGAAGGTAAATGTAGTACATGTAAGTCTGAGTTTTAAAAGTATTTATCAGTTGCAAAACACTCATATGCAAAATTTATAGACATGAGCTCAATGACTCCAGGCAGCAGACTATACCATTTTTTCATCTGCAGTTCATGAAAACATTTCTTCACTGTTTGACATCCATGAAATTCACTGAAAAATCCAAGTGAAGAGGAGAGGAAATAAAAAAAACAGTAGAAAAGATATGTGAACAGTTAATATTAGTTATCTTCTATAGAAAAGCCACATAATTTGAAGAAATTTTAAATGGGTTTTCTGGAATGAGGCATCGGGGCAAGTAAATATTTAGTTGACACCCTTCTGCTTTTGGTAAAGGCACCCTGATTCTTCTTTTTCTGCTAGATCAAAATTTTGAATCTGAATACTATTCTCCATAGCAAAGTTGTTTGGATAACCAGGAAGTTTCAAACGAAAAAAGTAGCAGTCTAAGTTTAAAGCTGTGTGTGTGTATGTGTGTGTGTGTGTGTGTCCGTACTGTGCGTGTGTATACTCACTGTTTCAAAGCTTTGATGCATTCTTTACAGAAAAATGCTTCTGTATGGTTAGCCAAATTTCATGTTTTTGCTCCATCTTTACTCCTTACATGTTTTGTACAAATTTTATATTCTCCCGCCTTTCTAGACCCCAAGAAAATTTTGAAATACCATAAAGAAACATAAGGTTAAATTTAGTGACAATACTGAGTCCCCCACCTTTGCCAGACCCTCATCATTTGTATACTGACACTGTTCCTGTGATGGATTGTTATGTTATACAACTATAATTCCAAACTCCATTTGAGACGCTTACTGTTTTTTCCACTGACTCTGTGAAACTCTTATAGGGATTGTGATCTGTAATTACTGTGAATTTTCTATTCTATATTTTATAACACACACACACACACACACACACACACACACACACACACACACACACACACACACACACACACACACATGTATATAGGGCTGAAGCCTTTGGCAAGCATAATCTTTCCCCATATATTCATTTTCCATGACTGCCTATGATTCCTTCTTCAGCAGAAATCTGAGAAGCACTACTAGATGCTCCTTCTCCCCTTGAACAGACATGGATAACTACAGAGCCCACAGAATGACTTGAAGCACCTACCTGCACAATAAACTCTTGACTGTAGTCAGCACTGCATAATTCAGGGAGTCCACTTGAGTCCTCTTTGAGCTTTCTGATAGCCTGCTCACAAGCCAGTGTCCAAATAACAGTATCTGGTATGTTCTTTCTGGTAAGGTCTGTATGAGTAGGGTTATTGTACTGTAGTGAGGACAAACTTTAATACCCCACTATCCCAAGGAACACCATCACCTGCTTCTTAGGAATGGGGATAGGCTGTGTCAGTATATTGTCTACTTTTGCTACCACCCAATTGATGATTAAGACAGGACATTTCTGCCATTCGCATCTCGCATGTCTCTGCCTTGATAATTAACCCTGCCCATTTCCATCTGCCTGCCATGACAGACTGCATATCACAATAGCATCTATCTAAACAAGTTAATAATCCCCAGCTCCTACCACAATCCAATCTACCAGGCTGTGGAAAGTTCTTGGGGACCTTCCTCTCCCCTGGGAACATCATAAATTTGTACAAGCCAAAAAGGATAACAAAAGATTACTTTTGTCTGCCTCTGGTTGCCAGGAGTACTTACCAATTGTCATCATACCTCTCAGCTGTACAGATTTTTGTAGAATGTCCAGATTTATGCCTCATGTTTTTGGTCTGTTTCTCATCAAACTGTGGATGTTCTGTAGTCCTATCTTGCCTTCATTCTTACACATGGGTTCGAAGCCGATCCTCGGCTCTGACTCGGCCTATTACAAAGCTCAAAGTCTTCTAGTTGGCTCGTGGCTAGGTAGGTATCCCTTGGTGCACCAGAACAATCCCCAGATATCGTTTTCCGCGTCAATGAGTTCAGATGTGCATCTTCTTGGCCTTGGCTAAGTTTAACACTTTTTTCTATTTTTACTGTATTGCAGCTTAACATTACAATTCATATAGCTTTTGATAGTGTTGAATAGTATTTTGAGTATTTTTCAGACTTGCTGAAATGTTTTTCTTGACTTTAGATTCTTTATTGTTGAGAATTAGTTGGCCATTGGCCTTGTTGTTCTCATTTGTATCCTGTGTGCCAGTCTTTTTCTATTTATCATGCGCATTTGCACTTATATGATATTGCAGTTTGGAATTTAAATAGTTATTACTTAGATATTTAGTGTTTCCAGTTAAGGTGCGTGTTTGCACTCAATTTTACCTTGTTTTTCGTGTGCAGTGTTGATTAGTATTAGAGAGTTAGTATTTAGACTTTCCTTCTTAGATATTTATCTGGATATCTAGTTATTCAGTTGGCATAAAGGGTCTTTTGATATTTTTGACCCTTCTTGTTCTACGGCTTAGTGTTTGACCATATTTTTCACTGAGACAGTTTGGTCATTTTCATAGTCTGTATTAGTGTGTGTGCTGTCTAGTTAGTAGTTTCTGACCTCTAGTCTTTCTCTCTACCTAGGTCCGTTTAAGTTAGAGGACCTAGATCTCTGCCTTTTTTCTCTTCCCAGGGCTAGGCATGTTTAAGTTAGAAGACCTAGTCCTCATTGTGTTTGTGTTGTGTTTTTTTCTGGTTCTCTGGTTAGCATGTCTAAAGAGGCAAAGGACCATAAACCCTCTGCGTTTAAGAAATGTGTAAAATGCTCTCAAAAAATGTGAATTACAGATGGCCATAGTAATTGTGTGTATTGCCTCGGAGCCATCCATCTGCAAGAAACCTGTTTGTTTTGCCATTCCTTCAGCTCCAGAGTTCTACAGGAGCAGAAGAACAAGCTAATTTTGAAAGGTCTCCTCAAGTCTTCTTTCAAGGAAGACTTGGCCAGTTCGTCTTCCTCCTCGAAATCCCATTCATCCAAATAAGACAAGACTAAACCTACCAAGAAACATTCCTTGGTGCCATCTGGTACTTCGGAACTGCCTCCTAAACTTTCTAAACAGGACAAGACTTCTACCTCCTCGGCTCCACTGATCTTGGAGCCAGTCAAGGTTGTTGATACTGGGACTTCAGTTTCAGCCCCATGCATTTCAGAGCTGACTACTAATAGCAAACATCGGAGCCAGTCCACAGATCCTTTGCCAGTCTCCCCAACGTTAAGGTCCCCTATCTTACAAAGGTCCAGATCTCCCACACTGTCTTCCAGATCTTCCAGGAGCCTATCAGAAGATGTGGTGAGAGTAGTCCTGAGACTCCTGAAGTCATCTGCCTTGCCAAAAATGCTGTTGGCTCTGACTCAGTCGGTCCCAGAGCCACTTGAGTCCATTCTTCCTGTTGTGGTTCCTTCTTCGAGCCATGCTGGGCTTTTGGAGTCAGAATGTTCGGTACCGCTGGTTGTGGAACCCTCGATTCCAGCTCCCCCCAAGGCTGTCTCAGAGCCAAGTTTTGCTTCAACACCTTCAGTGCCGTCTGTGGTGTCTAGGGGCTGAAGTTCCCCAGTTGGGCCCGACAGAGACACTTGGACCGGACCTCTTCGGTTCCGAGTCTCCCTCTTGGTGAGTCGGCTAGGGTGAGCTTGGATTTTATATCTATCTCAGAGCTGATGGATCTGGAGCCGATGACTTCCTCTGTCTCCTCGGAGCCGAGGAGGTCTTCAGAGCTGGAGAGGTCTGCCTTCAAGATGATGCGGAGTGTACTGTCCCACTCATCAGCTCCACCCAGGGGTACCAACACTCTTCCCCCTTGGGCACCGACCTCTGTCTCAGCACCTACTCCCTCTCTTGACAGCAGAGACCCACAGCCTCAAGAGCCCCTGGTTGGTGGCCTCCACTCTTCCAAGATATCCCCAGAATATCCTTCTGAGGAGCTCCCTCAGAAGAGGACATTCAAGAGGAAGCATGTAGACTCCCAGGGTGAGTCTCTTACCTCCAACACCGACCTTGAGGAGTCAGAAGTGTCCTCCAAGTCATCCTCTGATGATGTCTCCTTTGTAGACATCTTGGAGATCCTTAAGCAGAGGTGCGGCTGGCTCACTGTTACCCCTTATGATGAGGAGTCAGTGTACCTGAAGGCTTTCAGGACTCAACCTTCAGCCTCTTGGGTACCTCCACCTTTCGACAAACCTTTAGACCTTGTTAGTCGGAAGGTATGGGAGACTCCGAATGCCATGGAGCCAGTTCCTAGGAGACACAATAAATTTTTGTCTGCTCCCAAAGGGAAGGGATTTTTATCCAAGGGTGTGCCTGTAGCTGCCATGGTGGTGACGGTGGTCACTAAGAAGGAATTAGCGGAGACTTCTTCATCTGTCCATCTGCCGAACAAGGAGTCTCGAACGATGGATAGATACGGGAAGCGTATCTTTTCATCAGTGGCATTCACACTCAGATCGCTGAACTACCTAACACATTTTACAAGGCTTCAGAGAGATCTCCTTAAGGAGTTGGGAGAGACTCTACAAGGTACATCTACTGAAGGAGCCCCTGATAAGGTGTCTGCTCAGTTGTCCACCTTGAATTCCATTAACTCCTCCATGAGGCTAATTTCTTATGCAGCTGATGGAGCAAGCAGGGCAGCGGGTTCAGGAGTTTCCCTTAGAAGGCACTCCTGGACACTTGTGTAATTTTGCGGAGCCATTTAAGTCTACTTTTACCAATGCCCCCTTTGATGGTTCTTTCTTGTTTGGACCCAAGGTAAAAGACACAATCACCAGGTGCGAGCAAGAAGGGAAAATGCTGTCTGCCGTGGGAGTACATTTTACCATCCCCTCTAGACCATACCCCAAGGGTCAGAGAGGTGGTAGGATGTGGTTCAAGAAGTCCCAGAGGTTTCTCCTGGATGCACAGGGTGACACCTCCTTCAGAGGCAGAGGAGGAGGAGTGAATGGTAGATGTCGCCCTAGAGGCAGGGGCGGACCGCAAAACCAGGGAGGCTGTGATACGTTTTGAGGCTGTCCCTATCAGCGCTCCTGATGTGGGGCCTGGCTGTGCTTCTCTGGAGCCAGTCAGGGGTCACATTTCTTTGTATCCAGAAGCTTGGCTAAACATCACCCGAGACAAATGGGTACAAAGCATTATCACCTGAGGTTATTCCATACCCTTTTCTCTTCCACCTCACATTCCCAGGAGGATCCCAGATGCTCCACCCAATCATAGGGATCAAGCAACTGTAGAAGTGAACAAGTTGCTCACAAACAGAGTCATCCAAACCATCCCCGCAGACCAGGTAGGATTCGGAACTTACTCCAGATTCTTTTTAGTGCCAAAACATACAAGGGGCTGGAGGCCCATCTTGGACCTCAGCAAACTAAATGAATCCGTAAAGAAGGACAAGTTCTGGATGGTGATACTGCAGTCTGTACTTCCTCTGTGAGGGAAAGACACTTGGATGTGCTCAATAGACCTCCAAGATGCGTACTACCATATAAAAATGGACAGAGCGTCGAGGAGCCACTTACGCTTCCGGCTGGGAGTCAGTCATTGCCAGTTTTGTGCTCTGCCCTTTGGTCTTACCACAGCACCCAGGGTGTTCACCAAATGTATGGCAGTAGTGACAGCTCACCTGAGACATCTAGTATTCCAAGTGTTTCCATACCTGGACGACTGGCTCCTGACTGCCCCCCACCAGGCATCTACTCCTTCAAACCAGAGATTCCACCATCCAACTTTGTGTCCAGTTGGGGACTACTATAAATTGGGAAAAGTCTGCCTTATTGCCCTCTCAATTTATGACTTTTATACGTGCAGAAATAGACATAGTCCCCATGCTAGCTTGTCTTCCTGCAGAAAGAGCAGAGAATCTCATACAACAAGTTCTTCAATGGCTTTTATTGTCCCAGTGGTCCTTTCAGCAACTGCCTCTATCCCACCACATCATATTAACAGAGTCTTGCAAATAGGACCTCTGTTGGTGGATTCAACCCAACCAACTAACCACAGGCACTCCATTCCTTCCTCACCAACCTGTTGCTTCTGTGACCACGGATGCCTCACAGATAGGTTCGGGGGCATTATCTAGGCAGGACTATCCAAGGGACATGGCAAGATCACGAGGCTCACCTACATATCAATGTCCTAGAGATGAGGGTGTTGCTTTTGGCGTTGCAAGCACTTCATGACCTTCTTCCTCCTGGGACAATAGCAATCCAAACAGACAACATGTCGGTGGTATGGTATCTCAACAAACAAGGCAGAACCAGATCTTACCCCCTTTGTCAGGAGGCTATTCGGGTTTGGAAATGGGCGATATCTTCTCAGCCCTTTCTAGTGGCAATGCACATCCCAGGGACAACCAACGTGATAGCCAACAAACTCAGCCGGGCAATCTTGATGCCTCACGAGTGGTCTCTGAAGCAGGAAATAGTGGAACAGATCTTCGGCAAATGGGGACAGCCTTGCTACGATCTTTTTGCCAGTCCAATCAACTCCAAATGCAGCAGCTACTTTTCCCTTATCCCCCCTCTGAGTGAGTCACTGAGAGATGCACTTGTTCACGATTGGCTCCTGGGTCTCCTTTATGCTTTATCCCCCTTTTCTCTCATATCCAAGGTGATTCAGAAAGTGAAACTGTTGGGAAGCAAATTGATTCTCATCACTCCTTACTGACCTCGTCAGATTTGGTTCCCTTTCTCTGGCCTCAACCTCTAGATGATCTATGGACTCTGGACCCAGTACCAGATCTCTTGACGGACATGTCAGGCTCTCTTCACCCCAGCCTCCACACTCTCAACTTGACATCATGGCTGCTCCAGTTCCATCCCTAGTCAGGCTTCATGATTTTTCACCCGCTGTGACTCACATTCTCACATCTTTTCATAAACCCTCCACTAAAAAGTTATACACTAGCAAATGGAGAAGGTTTTCTACCTAGGCTAAAGAAAGGAATGTTGACCCTTACACTGCATCCATTCCAGTGGTTTTAGAATTTTTGTCTGAACATTTTCACCAGGGATCTACTGCTGCCACAATTAGGGTTCAGCTGGCAGCAATATCAAATTTTCATTTGGGTCAACATGAGTCTAACCTGATGTCACACAGATTGTGTAAAACCTTCCTTAAAGGTACTACCTTGCTGAGACCTTCCTTTCAGGAACCGGTAGCTTCCTGGCTTCTAAACTTTGTCCTGTCTAAAATTACATCTCTACCCTTTGAACCTGCTCATTCGTGCCCGTTGAAGTTTCTGTCTTGGAAGACCTTGTTTCTAGTAGCCATCACATCTGCTAGATGAGTATCAGAATTACAAGCACCATCTATCAAGTCACCTTATCTGATGTTCACAAAGATAGAGTATCGCTTCGCACAAATCCATCTTTTATCCATAAAGTGTGCTCTCATAATAACTTAAACCAAACTATAGAGCTGCTAGTGTCCTTCCCTAATCATTCCAATATCACTTGGATGTTCACAGACAATTACGGTTCTATTTACACAGGGCTAAGGAATTCAGGAAGTCAGACCAATTGTTTGTATCCTTCTCTGACTCCAGATTAGGTCTCCTGGTCCCCAAAGTGACCCTTTCGAATTGGATTTCGAGTTGTATCTCTTTCATTTATTCCTCCAATGGAAAGCCTTTGCCGTTCAAGATTAAGGCTCATTCTACACGATCCCAGTCTACTTCTTCAGCCTTCTAAGCCAGAGTTCCAATTGATAATATTTGTGCAGCTGCAACCTGGGCTACCCCTCACACTTTTATTATTCATTACAAATTGGACCTGACCTCTAGGGGTAGAGCCTCCTTTGGTTCTATGGTACTCAGGAGTATCTTTCCGTGAGCCACCCAAGAATAAGTTGCTAGGGACGCTGTCCCATGTGTAAGAATGAAGGCGAGATAGGACTACAGAACATAAAGAAGTTATGTACTCACCATAACGTTCCATGTTTGTAGTCCATCTCGCCCTTCATTCTTACGAACCCACCCTCCTACCTCCGTCCTGGTAGGATCTGGAGACAGGATAATTTTTCCATAACAAGTGGAGACCTATCATTATTGTTGTAATTTCTGGATAGCTTTAGTTCTGTCTTTCTATAGTTTAGCAGCAAACAAGATCTGGGGATTGTACTGGTGCACTATGGGATACCTACCTATCCACGAGCCAACTAGAAGTCTTTGAGCTTTGTAATAGGCCGAGTCGGAACCGAGGATTGGCTCTGAACCCATGTGTAATAATGAAGGGCGAGATGGACTACAAACATAGAATGTTATGCTGAGTACATAACTTTTTTTTCTGTCAGATCATTGGCAAATTGTTGAGGGTTGAAGTCAGAAAATAATGACAGGCATTTAAGTTTCTGACTTCATACCCTTCAGAAAAGTCATGCAAATGCACTACCTGTTATTCTATCAACTTTCTAAGATTGTAAGAGCAATTTTTAAAAAGTGTCCCTATTTTTGGGCTTTTGTCCCATCATTATTTATGGCTTTGTCCAGATTTCTTGCTTTAAAATGTTGAGAGGTATGATTGTCCTTAGGTCAATAATATTCAGATACTTAACTCACCTAACTTCATTTGTTCTAGGCATGGGCAGCATTTAACTCCATGTGACTATTTAGCTTCCTATAATCTGTGTGAATATTTAGCTTCCTATAATGTACGTAACATTTTGTTTTTTTTCCCCTTTTTTTGGGGGGGGGGGGGCACAACACTGAGTCCCAGGGACGGTTTCATTTCTGGATTATCTCAGATCCAAAAATCTCTTACAGTTCTTTCACACTGATTGTTTGACTCACTAAGCACCCTATATAGAGACTGTTTCATTGGATCCTTGTGTCACAGATTTCTTGAATGTGTCTAGGAAGCAGTTGCTTTGAATACACTACTCATTTACTGAGATGTCAGACTAGTCTTCAATGAGAATGTGTACCACAAGATCCTCCTTGATTCCTCCTATAACCCCTTAGCAGGAATTGAATACTAATGTCTCTCAATTATAGTAGGATTTCATTATGGAAGAATGTGTGTTTATGACTCCTGAATAGCAACTATTAAACATAGCAAACATAATTTATCTTTCCTGTGGTAGTGAAGGGGCTCTCCCATGTTGCCTACACCTTATTGCATTCAATAGGGTGAAGCAGCATCACCTTTTGTGCAACTGCTGTATTCCTGGGCTGTAGCTGTCCAGTCATAGCAGTCATACCAGACCCTTTGTTGCTATTCTTGTACTAGGTGGCCATGAGCCAACATCATGTGCTCCATAAGTTGGGTCCTACAATGTAAAATATAGTCTACAGCAGACTCCCTTGTGGGAATTTCACTCACCTTTCCAGTTATCACAATTTAAATCAAGTGGCCCCCAGGTCACCAAAAAGTCTCTTAAATCGTGTAAAACCTGTAGACTCTTGAGGCATTTTTCTGCATGCATATAGGAGATGGTGCAGGTGTGTCCCCACTTACATTTAAATTGATCTAGGAATGCTCTCAGTGTGGTCTTAAGAGTAGAGTTAAAAGTCTCTACCCCTCCATTTGTTGGTGGATGGTAGGGCGTGTCTTTAACTGCTTTACCCTACAATGCTTCCACAAACAGGTCTGCAGGCCGGACATGAAATTAGCAGTTCAATCTGTCAGCATTTCCCAGAGAAAGACCCACTCCTGAAAACTTTTAACAGAACATTTGCCACATTTTCTACCTAAGAGGACACTGACACCATTCCTGGGTAACTAGTAACATAGTATATCACTACTAAGATATAACGCTTACCCATGGTGCATGGGGTAGTAAATTGCCCAACAATGTCCACAGCTACCCTTTGAAAAGTTTTTAATAATAAACAATGGAATCAAAGCAGCCCTGGCTTTGTCTCTTCCCTTGTCAATGTTTTTGGCACTGTTATATGTCTTGCAGTACCCTTTTTCATATTTTTCAATACCCAGTCAATAAATATTTTTGCATAGTTTTCCTTTTTTTTGTACTTTATGCACATAGGGCCTGAAAAAATATCTTGAGCAATGGCCAGAAGCTTGATGCTGTGCTACTTCCCTCTGTAGCACCTCTCCACCACCACCAGGAGTCCACTCTCAGGACAGTAACTCATTATCACAGTATACATACTGGTGGCGCAGTGGTGCAGTGGTTAATGCTGTCACCTCACAGCAAGAGGTTCTCCGGTTCGATTCTCGGCTGGAGTGCCTTCTGTATGGAGTTTGCATATTCTCCCTGCATTCGCATGGGTTTCCTCCGGGTACTCCGGTTTCCTCCCACATTCTAAAGACATGCTTTTGGAGCATTTCTCCCCGGGCCTCCGCTGAAAACAGGATCTGTGGAACCTAGTCAGACTTTCCCGGTCAACAAATGTTAAATAAAGTAACAAATAAATAATAAAATAAATACATACACCCCTTGCTCTTTAAAATCAAGATCCTCTTTGGCTCCATCCTTAAAGTCTTATAAAGTGTGATCCAAAGCTGGCCCTCCTTCAACTCACTCTTTGTTATTCTCAGCAGTTCCCCTTCCAAAGGAATTCTAGCATCTCTTAACAGATGTGACTCAGATTACTGCTACCTAGCTTTTCTGCTGCAGTAGCCCATTCCAAAGACAGTTCAACCTCATTAGCAGCCTCTGTTGGATGGATGGGCACTGTCTGGGTTTTTTTCCCACTGCCCATCTCATGTGATTGTCTCTATGTCTCTCTGCATGCAGTTGCATGTACACAGGGTACAATAACATAGAATAATTTCCTATTAACACATCTGCAAGAATGTCAAACACTGTCAGCTGTCTGTTTCTCTGTCCCTTCCATGCCCAGATGAACTCTGGATACTGGTATGTGAAAAGATGTCGATGCCATGACCCCCTATACAGTGGACCGCATGGGTAAGTACCATTCCTTGTTAATAACTCCAGGCTTAATGATAGTGATGTTGTAAAGTAAAAAGGGTTGTTGCCAAACTTAGGGAGCCTGTAACAAAAAAAATAACCAGAGACCCTGTAAAGGTAGGAGAGATATTCAGAAATGTTATGAAAATTTGTATAAAGCAGAGAAGTGGAGAAATCAAGAAGAAGCACAAATGAAAGTATTTATGAAATACTTAAAATATGTGAAGATTAGAGGTAGATGAGGCCCAACAACTAACAGTTAAGATGGGAAGAGATGAGATAAGAATGATGATGTATAACCATTCTACAGGAAAGTCACCAGGAACTGATGATATTACGGTGGAAATTTGGAAGTTAGGAAGGGGGAAAGAGAAAGAAATCTGGAAGGTTTTGTTTAACTGCATTTTAAAAGTAGGGGAGGCACCAACATCCTGGAAAAAGCTGTGGTGATTATAATACCTAAAGACCCACCTGACCCAGTTTCATACAGGCCTATCTCAATTCTAAACCACAATTATAAAGTGTTTATGTCTATAATGACTAAAAAAATGGCAAGAGTGATGCCAAAATTGATAGATATGAACCAGTGTGGTTTTGTGGAGGGGAGGCAAACATTTGACAACATTAACAGAACACTGATGATCCAGAGGGAAGCAGAACATAAGAAAATGCTGTTGTTATTGGTGGGTCTTGATGTAGAGAAAGCATTCGACAGAGTAAGCTGGGATTTTTATGAGTAGGGAAATGAACGCATTTGCATTTCCTGATACAAAAATAAGGTTAATTAGAAGGATATACGTATAAGGGATCAGAGTCAAAATCAAAGTGGAAGGGTTCCTCTCTGAATTGTGTCTAAACAGAAGAACCAGGCAGGGGTGTCCATTTTCCCTTTTGTTATTTGCCTTATATTTAGAACCAATGATAAAAAGAATAAGGGACTCAAAAATTCAAGGATATAATTGGTATGGAGTTCAAGAAAAGTTGGCATTATTTGCAGATGATATTATTTTGTACCTGATGGAACCAGAAAAGGATATATCAGTGTTATGGAATATTCTGAGACAGTTCCAGTTTTTTGAGAGATATAAAATTAATGAAGATAAATCAAAGGCTATAGCTATAAACTATGTACCCAAACATAAATTGGTCCAGCAATACCCATATTTATAGGAGTATGATAAAATTAAGTATTTAGGAGTATGGATTAAAAAGGATTCAGTTATGGCAGTTAAGGATATGTGTGAAGAGACTAAACAAAAGATAATTCAAAAACTGAGAGACTGGAAGCGCTTGGCTATAGGTGTGGTTAGCAAGATACAAGCAGTAAAAATGTTTTCAGTCCCTTTACTTTCATGCACAGGTCAGGCATATTTTTATCACCCAAAGGAAAAGTTTTAAACAGTAATTAATAAAGAGTTGAAGAACTGTATTTGGGAGTGGAAGAGGGAAAAGTCAAATGGGATAAATTGATCCTACCAACAGAACAGTTAGGTTTAGGATTGCCTGATTTGAAGGGATATTTCAAAGCTACACAGTTAAGGCTGTTATACATAATACAAGCAGAAAGCTATAATTCAAAGTAGAAAGGGATGATGATGAACCTGGCATTAATTCAAGATATAAGGAAAGAATGAGATTTTGGACACAGATCCATAAGGAAAATAACAGTCATACAGAATATTATATTCATAAAGTAGCAGAAAGTATAATAAGAACTAAGCCAACACAGGAATGAAGAAAGGAGATTCAGATGATGAGGATGACTGTAATTGGGGGTACAGAGAATAAACAAGAAGCTGATGGAATTTACTGGAGGAAGCTGATAAAGGAACCAAGGTACTGGGAGCAAATACCTGGAGAAAGAAAGGTAATAGAATAGGAAGAGATGAAGAAGGCATTTGGATTGCAGGCTAGTGACTGCCTTCCCTATCAGGGATTAATATTAGAATATAGACAAAGAGAAAGGGATAAGGGAATCCTAAATAAAAGACCTGCCCTGGTTGAGTTTTTAATTTAATCTAGAACAGAAGTTGCTGTTAAAAGATGGGTAATTAGCAAGGCATATAACTATAGTAATCAAGCAGATGTCAGAAAAGATTTGGAAGTGAGAGAGAGAGAGAAAGACACAAATAGGAGGATGTATTTATGGATCCCAAATGTGCAACAATGTCTAAAAGATTTAGGAGTTTTGCCCGGAAATGCTTGCATTGATACTTTTATACCCCAAGCAGACTCCAAAGAATTTATCCTCAGGAAGATGACAAATGTTGGAGGCGTGATGGGGAAGAAAGGGATAACTGGGCACATATGTTTTGGGAGTGTAATGAGTTGGCAGACTTTAAAAATTCCCTACAGAGTACTCTGTCAGGAATACTGGGTGACCAAATGAGTGTAACCAAGGATTTTATTTTTTTAGTTGGGATACAGGATCTGAATTGCCTAGATACAGTAAGGTACTGTTAAGTTTAATTCTGGTGGCTGCCAAAAAGTAATTAGTAGGAAATCTAAACCAACTATACTCGAAGAAGTGAATATTGTAACAGAGATAAAAGAACAGGAAGTATGTTCTTTAGAAAAAATGTAGATTTAAATTACATAGGAAAAAATGGAAATTGTGGAAACAATACATGCAGAAAAATGTTTTTAAGGAGTAATGAGTTTTAAGAGACTGCAGGAATTGAATAATTTATGTAATGTTGCTTAGATTATACATCACATATATTGCTATATGCTCTATAATGTTTGTAAATGCAAACTTGTTAATATGGTTTGATTAATTTTATATAAATGTAAGTCTGCCTATGTTACAAGTGATAATTCAATAAAGGTGTATATAAAAAAAAAGTAGTGATGCCTCATGCAGTATCTCTGATAGAAATGGTCTTTTTCCCCTCTACCAGGATAAGATGCAGCCTCTTGTGGTAATTTGGAACCGATGTTGTCTCAAGATAACTCATTATTACAGCTGTGCCATCTCTGCTTGCTGCATCACTTGACTTTTGCTCTCCCCTCTATCACTGAAATAATTTGCATTCTACATGCTCTACTTGACTGCACTGGAAACATATAACCCCAAAATGTTGGTATCAGCCAGTGATGCCTGCCTTTGCTCATATAATCTTATGTGATATCCCATGGATTTCCTTATGTGCATGTTTACTGCTAGATACACCTGTCTTACACAGTCACAGTGTGTTGGGTAGGTAGAGGTAATCCTATTATATGTATCCAAACCCAACAATTCCACTGGCAAATCTCCCATAACTTTGTTAAATACTGGAATTCCATGCCACTAGCAGTATGACAAGAATGCTCCCTAAAAATAATTTAAAACTCAACTAAAATCTTACGTACACTGGTACCAGCTCTGTACATGTCAGAAGTTCCTTGGATAATCTCCAAACCTTTACGGTCACTACTATTTTTATGTTACTACCTTAGTACAGCTACTTCTGTACAATCTCTATCACCTGCCCCTCTCGACTACTACCTCTATCTCCATTTTACCTGGACTTCCTCAATACTCCTTCATAATTTTAAACCATCTTCATCTTATAATTACTTCACTGTTTCCTACCTAGTATCTGTTTACAGTTGATTCCATTTGAAAATAACTAGACCCTTACAAGCTTAATATTAACTAATATTTTACTGTATTTTTGTTTTAACTGTCATGTTTATATTAAGTGACATCATTACAATACAATATATGTACATTTATTCTTCTATGTATGTACATTTATTATTTTTTGATTAACTGTCATACGATTACTATGCTATGTATGTATGGATGGATGGATGCACATTCTTGTATAACTGCCTTCTACACATTCTGTAAAATGGAGTATTCCTCCCCAGTGCTGTGCTAAAAATGGGACCTGTATCCAGTCAGACTTTACTGATAATGAAAAGCAATAAATAAAGAAAGAAATAAAATCCTTTTTGACAGTTCCCTCAGCAGTGTTACATTCCCACTCTTGTCAATCATTTTACATATCATAAGGCAAAGTACTGAGGACTAGTTCTCAGATAATAAGATATATGGAAATTTCAAAAGTAGTAATTTGTTATCCATTCAAAAGTGCTTAATTTGGCAAGAAAATCATTGGCAGTGTGTCATTTCCTTGCATCTATGTTCCCTAAATGGTTTACGATAGTCATTCTGGGCTCACATTAAATCATTCACATGGGCAATTTTTAGCTTGAATTTATAATCAAGACAATATTACTCAAGTTACCACTGGCACATATTTCCTTGTCTGTGAGAGGGTCTATATTATGTAATCGAAGAGTCTACTCTTCGAACACACAATAATTGACACATATACAGCCAATGCCTTAAAGTGCGAATGGCCATGTCTGCGAATTTTTTTCCTTGGGGAAAAAAATTCAGTTGTCCATTATCGGGAATTGCCCTTTTCTTTAATGTAGAGCGATCTCGGAGTTGGTTTATTTAGTTAGGGAGGGTGTGTGGGGGGGGTACAGCCCCCCAACATTGGGAGGTGTGGGGTGAATTCCCCCACTTGATTAGTGTTTCAAAGTTTTTTCTTTTTATTTTACAGCCACGTGAACTTTTTTCTCCGAGGAAAAAATTCCCGGATGTGGCCGTTCACTGTTTACAGAGTTCGCTGTATATGTGTTGATTATTATGTGTTCGAAGAAGAGACTCTTCAATCACATAATATAGACCCCTGTGAGAAGAGGGTTAACAAACTTCACACATTGCACCTGATCTATTCAATACTAATTGTACACACATTCAAATAACCAAATAAAACTCACCAAAGTCACCCCACTGTTTATAGTGATGAAACAGTTTAGTACTGCCACTGGCATCCAGGGTTGGGTTTTCATCCCCATTAATCACATGTATTTGGTGATGGATAATTGATTCTTTTTGTGCAGTCACCTCTTCTTCATCTCCTGTGTCCTGATCACTCCCTATTGTTTTCTGTGCTATTGGCTTCTACCTCTGCTTTCACTCCCTTCCATCAAAACTATTTCATTCTCTCAACTGCTTCAAGGCATGTCATCTGTATCTCCAGTTTCTGCTTTTTGAGATCTAGGGATGTAATGAGTTTCTCTTTTGCAACATTTTTGAACTTCTAGCCACAGCCAGGCTGTCTCTAGTTTCAGTGTACTGTGCTTCATCTGAGAAAAAAATGGTTATCGACCAACACATAAAAGGCCCTTTGATTTACACTCAGCAAGTTTTGCTACTGACATTTTCCATACTGTACAGAGCTTGTTTTGGACTATTTTCTAATGTACTCCACATAAAAATAAAGCACCTGCTGTGAAAGATACACTTCTGTATAGTTACCTTGTGGCTGCAAAGGTATATACACATTTTTGTTTCAAAACAGTTTTGCAGGCTATACAAGTTCATTTGACAAAATCCACAACTCTGCCAGCAATAAATATGTCAGAAATAACCCTATAAATGGTACCACTGAGAATATACAAGATGTGCTTGGTCTTATGAACATATGGCAAATGGATACTACTGCCCTAGGCTTTGACCAGTGCCTGCCTCATCCAAATAAGGGTCATATACTGTCAACAGAAGAGCAAAGTTTGTAACTATTGGTTTCACAGGATTTCATACTCCTGACTCTCAGTCCAGTACCTTTCAGTGTTCTCTTACCATCAATGACGTTTTGGCCAAAGCCATCACATTCACATACACAGTGATTTCCAGGATGGACTAATAATACAATTTCAGTGGCACTATGCCTTTCTCCTCTCACTAGGCATCCCAGCCTGGCACACCTAGGACACAATTGCTGTATACTCTTTAAAGGGGCCAGATATTTTATTAACAAATCATAACTATGGTCAAGCAGTATTTTTAGAAGGCAGATATGAACAGTTAATAATTTGCCAGTTTTGTGTAATTATCCTTGTAGAGATTAACATGCTACCAGTCATGAGTGCTTGCAGCTAATAATTAAACAAATTAACTAGTACACTTAGAAAATTAAATATGCAGATAAATCTACTCCTGAACAGGGAAATAAGCCAGAAAAGTCTCAGAGATATGGAAGGCATTAGATACATACTCACTATAAGATAGTTTGTCCTATTACTACCATTTACTAAAAATAATTATAAACCATCTACCTCTAGCTTGTAAAACCATTTGCAGTTGCAGAACATTGAAGAGTTCACTGACTGGATAGCAGGCTGTTTCTTTTCTCATCTGCAATTCACGAAAAGGCTTTTTTGTCTGAGATTGGTACAGCTTTACCTGGCTTTTACTAAAATAGCAATCCATTATTCATAATTTGTCAAAGCAACTTAGCCATGACCATTGATGTTAATTCAGGTACCACATTTATATAATCGGTTCAGCAAATTGTAAATAATTTTTCATCACTGCCATTGAACCACATTTGTACAGCCAGTTTAGTACATTGTAAATCCTTTTTGCATCACTGTCATCATTTTTGCTTCTATCATCAGTCATTGTTATAGTTAATAAAAACACAAAGGCATCAGGTTTATTAAATGGCTGTAGCCCTGTGTTTATTGCCAATTACTGCTAATGACCCTTACTTATTGAAACCATTTATTTTGAGATGTGCACAAGGCAGGAATTTCAGGGAGACCATTTCTTTACTTCATAGCAGTGCCCTAAACACTACAGAGCAACAGGCAGCAGTGTTGATATCCAGCCCTTCCAATTAATCTTACCCACAGGATAGCAATTTTTCTCAATTCCTCTGGGCCATCTTACAGTCTGCCAAGGAGCCATTGGTGGGTTAAGTTCCCTGACAACAATCCCTTGAGGCTGTATGGCCTGTGGAAGATCCAGTTAAAGAGTCCTGAGATTCCCCCTTCCACTTATCTTGGCCTTCCTTACCTTTCCTGCCTTCCTCTTACATGACTGCGACAACCTAGCCTAACCTGTCTGTCTCACATAGAGGAAAAGGCAAAAACCTGAAAACCCACTGGGGAGAAAACAGGAAATTCCTTCTCTACCCCTAATGTGATCACCGTTGCAGGTCACTGGGTCCTTTACCTTTCAGCTGACTCTAAACTGACTGCTAACCTCCCCCTTCTTTTACAATGGGGTGGGTTGGGTGGGGAAAGCTGCCAAGGTAGAGATCAAAAAGACTTTGCTTTGTTCCCAGCCTTTTCAATACTACCCAGGTACAGATCATCCCACCCTAACCCTCCTGATCTATACTGTCCCTACCTGTTACTCCACCTGCTCACTTCCCCCTCTGAAACCTGAGTCCGAGCTGACCTGCCTCAAACAAATGATGGCTTGCTGCAACCTGGCTAGCCAGCTGTTCTTTACTTCTTCCTGTCCATAAAATCCACTAAGCACTGCAAGTGGAAAGTAAAGTAAAATATTACTCGACCTGCATTCCTTCACTGAAAATTTTAGCAGTCATATCGCATGAAAAAACTGCGGAGGAGAGTTTTGGAACAAGACAAGACTGGAAAATATTCAGTTAGCACAGCACTTACATATACATCCCTGATTTCTGCATTTTGTAGAGAAAACCTGGTTCTTCCCTTTCTGTTGGGTCAAAATATTGAATCCTTCAAAGCAAAGTTGTTTAAATAACCACAATTTTTCAAACCAATTAAAGTAATTTAACTTTTGACAGGGAGAAACAGTCTAAGGCATCCAAAATCTAGTGTATTACAGTATAATAAATGTACCACAGAAATTAAATCAGTGTGCTAAAATTATTTTAAGTATCTTTTAGACTAATCAGTGAGACCCCCCCATTAACTTCCACAGCTGTGGTACTGGACTCCTACTGTGACCAATTAATATTTAGTGTAAGTAAATCTGCTACTGTCACACTATGATTGCAATGGGCTTTGTGAAAAATGTACAAAACATGTAACTGTGTTGACATCAAACACAGCAGAAATTATGGAATATGACAACATCTGTAAACAATTTTTAAGAAATGCAATAGAACTTTAAAATGTGAAGCTGTTTAATACACACACACACGCACACACACACACACACACACACACACACACACACACACACACACACACACACACACACACACACACTAGCAGAGTTTTGGATGTCTTAAACTGCTGCACCCTGTCAAAAGGCTAGCCAGCCGTTGTTTACTTCTTCCTGTCCATAAAACTCACTAAGCACTGCAACCATAAAGTAAAATATTACCCGACCTGCATTCCTTCACGGAAAATTTTAGCAGAGTCATATCACATGAAGAAACTCTGGAGGAGAGTTTTGGAACAGACAAGACTGGAAAATATTCAGTTAGCACTGCATTTACAGATACATCCCTGATTTCTGCATTTTGTAGAGAAAACCTGGCTGTTCCCTTTCTGTTGGGGCAAAATAGTAATGACTCCTTCTGCAATTCGTACAGAGTTACATGTATCAGCAGCATATCTAAATACAACTGTAAATTATTTTTATTAGACCTTTTGATCCTACCACTACTGGAACTGTCTTGACATCCTTCTTCCACACTGCCCTCATTCTGTCTGCAAATCCTGGTATCTTATGACCTTGTGTCTCTCTGTACACAAGACACTGTAATCACTGGGTGTAGCAATTTCAATGTTCAATGCTACTTTTGTCTTTTTTTCTGAACTACTATATCTGGTTTTCTTGCATATATTTTTGAACTGCGGGTAATGGATGATCCCATGTGATATAAACTTCATCATTCTCTACAATGCTTTGTGGTTCATGTTTCCAGTGCTTGCTTCTCAACTACTTCAATATTTAATGTTTGCACAATTCTCAGTCTTGCCTCATTCTTGTAACTTTCAGTATGTAGGTCTTCTGCCATGAGTGTGTCACACCTAGCAACAAGATGTGCAATGTTTTTTTACAGAACCTGCACTTTTTTGCTTCTCCCACCTGTTCAATGGACTTACAAAACCAAAGTGTAAGTAGTCCAGTATCCTGGGCCACCATTATTAACCTTTCATCTTTTGGTTTCAGTTCTCCTTTCTTTAACCAATCCTGAGTCAAATCCTGATCAGCATCATGTTGTTCCAGGGGACTGCTGTGCTTTCTGATCCTTCTACTTATATTCTTTCTTTTGTTTTTGGCACATTCAGTTGCGGTCTTATTTTTGTCTACTTCTGGTTTAATTTCCATTCCCACTTGATACCAATATGTTTCTGTGAAACTAAGCAGGGAAGTCATCTTAGATTTATTCTCCAACTATTTTTCAATATGTTTGGATTGGAAGAGGTCAGCAGAGGAGGCCCATACCTCCTTCATAATAAGGAATATATAATCTTGGTATACATTGATTTCTATATATCATTTGATAAGCATGAAGCATTTTTCTTGTTTTCCTGTCCAACTGATCCAAAAACTTTGGGACTAGTCAGTCATCCCAAAACTGTAAGTTAGAACAGGAAGAGCAAATTGGTTTATAGCATAGACTTTATTCCTAGATGTCAAGGCTGTTTTCAGTATTAGTTTTAGTCTTCTGCAGTATTCCTTAATGAGTTTTATTTGCATTTGTTCATGTTTCATTTCCAATCCTTCATCACTTCCCAAAAATGTATACACTCCCTCCTTTTCAAGTAACTTAATATTACATTCCTGTCCTAGATTCATTGGTACTGCAACTCTCCTGTTTTAAAGAATGCTTTTGCACATTTATCTAGACCAAATGACATTCTTATGTCATCTCTAAAAGTTTTTACCACTTGCAGTTGTGCTCTCAACTCCTCATCTGATGAACTATGCAGTTTTAAGTCATCCATAGATGAGAAGTCTTTAAACAAGGTTGTTTACTCAGAGCCAAATTCTAACCATGGCCTAATTTGTTAAGTAAACAGCTTAATGGGTTAAGGGCAAGGCTAAACAATGAATTGTTGTGGAATATCTCCCTTTAAGTTGTTATCCCTGGGATAATAATTTGCCTTATGTCATGGCTTTGCTGCAAAGTGGCTTGCCATAGTTTCATGGTTACTGTAATTTAATTGATCAACTTAGGATGTATGCAATGGGAGAATAAATATTTATTTCCCTCTACTTATTTTAAACATATGAAGTTTTACACCCTTTTTCTTGATGATATGTTTATTTTATGGGATGGACCCAAAGAAACTATTAATTAATTTGTGGCATATATTGAATCTACCACTAATTTTTTGAAGTTTACTTATACCCATGATTCTAACAACATTTCTTTTCTGGGTATTTTATTTTTAAAAGACTACCAGAATAAGAAATTTGTATCCAAAAATGTTCAGGAAGGATACATATTCTAATTCTTTACTTCATTTTTCCAGCAGTCATCCATTAAAACAAAAGAAAGCCATTGTTAAAGGTCAATTCATGCATGCTGCGCGCATGGTTTCTACCATGAATGAAATTTTAAGGGAATGTGACAACCTTAAACAAATGTTTCTCAAGAGAGGATACCCTTTTAAATTTATCATCGAAATCCTTCTTGAGATGGTTAACAAGAGAGAGAGGTTTTACCTTCCTCTGTTATCAGGGCTGGAAATGAATAACATCCTAACTACCAGTAACACTAATATTGACATTACAGAAGACAATAAGGACTACAAAACATCCCTTATTACTGTTTTTACCCTAGATAGTTTTAAATTGAAGGATATTTTATATCAGAACTGGTCCATTCTAAGGCATGACAAGAACATTAGGCCATTCATAGGCTTGCACCCTACTATAGTTTTTAGAAAAGGTAGAAATTTGAAGAACATATTTGAAACCAAGGACCCCCACCTTAAATGAAAAGATGGGTACATGAATAAATGTGGGATGTGTAAATTTTGCAAACATATAAAGGAGGGTGATTCATTTCTCATCAATAACATCGAAGTTAGAATTCATCAAAAATATAATTGCTGTTCTGAGGAAGTTATATATTGTGCCATGTGTAACATCTGTTGTTGCTATTATATTGGCAAAACAGATTGTAAGTTAAAAAATCGTATCTATGAGCACCTAAATGACATAAGAGCCAAGAAGGACACAAATTCATTAAGCAAGCACATTTTTGAGAATGTGAGTCATAATTTTCAGTTTTTTGTTATAGACAGTATTAATACTGACATACGAGGTGGAGCTTGGTCACGTTTACTAAAAAAAAGAGAGCTATATTGGAAGTTGTGGCTTGATGCAGGCAACTGACCAGGTTTGAATGAGAATATATCTATTAGCTCTCTATTAAAATTAAAATCTATTGAAAAATAACTTAAGCTTATTTTATGTATAAAGATGTCTAATGATTAATATTAATTTCATATGTTTTTAATATGGTTCATTCAGTATTTCTTTTCTTACTGTTTTTTTACTGATTCATTGATGTTTTATATGTGTTTTTATCACACTTAATGCTTATATATATTTATGGCTTTAACGGGGTGTGTTTTGTGCTAATTTGAATATGTAATACTGAACACTCATGACATTTCCTGTTTGTTCATTATAAAAAGGAAATTGATGTTTATGTTTTATCTGATGAAGTCCTTACTTACTGAAGGAAAGCACTTATCTGTTTATTTCTGTGGAATTTTTCCTGCTGCTCTATTGGATTAATAAACTTTGTTTTTATTACTTGAGCTTGGACTCATATTATATGAGAACATGTGTGAAAGGGACAAATCCAGCTTCTTCTGCTTGGACTACCTGTTTTTGGTTTAGTTTATCTGTTTGGCTCAACTTAGGATGCATCTCATACATCTGTAAGCACTCCTTTATCCTTGAATATGGGACACTGTCAAATGCTTTTTTGTAATCTGTCTATGCCATATTTAGATTCTTCCCCTTTTTGCAATTCTTTATTATGGCTATAAGAAATAATCCTTTGTTCCATATAACTTTCTTTTGCTTTTCTTTCATTTTATTGCCTTGACTGATTTGTTTTTCCAAATGACTATAAACTATGTTTGTATTAATTCCAATATGTAGTTTGTCCATCATCAGAAGGCAAGTTATTGCCCTGTAGTTTTGATGATGGCTGACAAGTTCACTCCTAAGGAGGATTATTGTTTTTCCGGCTCTTAACCAGTTTGGTGTCTGTCTGGGATACGCATACATGTAATTATTAATTAGGGCTAAATCTTTGTGTGAAATGTTAATGCTTTTAGCCAGAAATTAGATACTGCAGCTGTACCTTGTTTTTTTTCCAGTTAGGAGCTTTTCTTAATTTTATTTCAATTTATTTGGATGATACTCCATCCCATTTCATATCTTCTACATTTGAACTTTCTACTGTTTAAAATTTTCTTTCCATTCAGCATATTTATTATATTCCACAAGGTCTTCATAAACATTTCTCCAAAATGTGTCTATTTCTCATTCTTAATTTGATGGTATTTATGTTACTTTTGCTTTGTTTTCCAGTTCTCTACAAAACTTTTTGGATCATCAATGAATTGCTTATTTTGTATTTTTCCTTATATTTATCTGCAATTCTTCTAATTTTTTTCTGCCTTTGTTAATATTTTTAAACTTATTGTTTGCAATAGTGTAGGACAAATCCTGGTCTGTTTTGATGTTGTACATTGCTTTTACCATGTCTGTCTTTCTAAGTATTCTTGTTGACCTTTCCCTCTTCTATATTCTTGTAACAGTGACATTTCTTATCTTAATTGCTTTATAGTTTTCTCTGTTAGATGGTTCCATGGTGGCATTTTATTTACTCCCCTTCTTTCTCTTATTGTGCTGTGTTTTGTGGTAATCATTAATCATTTTTGATGGCTCAGCTCCACATTAAGTGCTACTTTAGATTTTAAACTGGACACTTTTGTTACACCTTTTCTTTTTAGGCAGTAAAAGTCTAATAGTGCACTCAGTATGCATGTATCTAGTCTTTTTCCTTTTCTGTTTTAAAGGTTGCAATTACTCTTGAGTGTACTCTTACACACTAAAACTAAGTGTTTTCTTGTTTAGATGCCACACTTTAACAGGCCCCCATGGCCTTAGTACTTTATTTTTAATATTTATCACTGTATTTCCAACTTAGCAATTGTTTTTATATATTTTTACATCCTACTTAGGTTTTCAGTTGTATATCTATACACATGTTCATTCATATTATGATTTGTTTTTGACACACAAACCTGATGAAGTATTTATTTGATATGAAAGTGATCTTTGTTAAAAGTTGTATTTTTATTGATATTTATTCTGGTAGATGTCTATTGGTAGATCTTTTTGTTAGTCAGTCATTTTTTAGTTAGTTTCTTAATTAATACAATTTTGATTAGTTGGTAGCCTATACAAAGTGTTAATAAACTGGCCCTAGATTGTAATTTGTCTTTAGCTTTCTAGTTTCAGTTTAGGTAGCACAGTCTCTGATTACAGTATGGTGCTAAGGAGGATGGGGGAACTTGGCTATAGGAATGATTTTAATGTTTTTATTGCTCTTAACAGAACCACCATCTGAAACTACTCCCTTGCTCCAAACAACCTGATTATATATAAATAAGGAATATTTTTGATGCTTTTCATTATACTCAACTAGGATCACTTGTTTATGTGTTTCAATAAAGGATATTCCATTTTTAACTCGTCTGTGGGCTACATACTATTTTCTATTTGATTATTTTGTGGCACATATTTTACAGTTATATTTTACAGTTCGATTTTTATTAAGTGAACTAAGTTTGTTTGTCTTTTTGGCTTTTCCCGGTTAGGGGTCGCCACAGCGGAACTCCGGTCTGCTAATGATTGGCAGTAGATTTTCATGAGCGCCGAGGTGCCAGCTTGATGTCCAACCTTCAACGAAGGCAGGCCCATTTACGCATGTCTTTTGAATGCCACCCAACCGCGGGGAGGACATGCAGATTCCACACAGAAAGCACTCCCCGCACCCCAGCCGAGAATTAAGTGAACTAAGTGCATAACATAATTTAGGAAGTGAACATCACACCCTCCACACTGCAAAGTTTCTTTTTAGCAGTAGATTAGTCCATCTTCATATTAAATTTTATTCCTTTTTCATTATAACCATCAATTTTAAATTAAAATTATTCTATGATAACAGTTGACAGTGAATGATAGTACACTCATACATGAACTTTATGTATAACCTTTAAATCACTCTTCATACATGTTAGCCTTTCTGTATTGATTAAAACAGCAGACGTTTTATTAGTGAATAGGTGAAATGTTACGATATTAAAAAGTCCCATTATATAATCTTCCTGGATACCATTTCTTTAAGTAGCTCTTCTGATTTTTGTTACTTCTGTTGGATGAAATTTGTATATTCAGAACTTCACCAAACATACCTGGAAAGAGGGAGGAAGAGAAAGAGAAAAAAAAACACATTTCCATACTTGTTATATGCATACAAATAGGCTAACATCATAACATGACTAAAATTCTATACATCCATTTATATTAAATCACAAAATGGCAATAAACATGCTGGCCCCTGTACTTAGTGACTGTATAGAGCTGGGTTGTTATTACTACACCATTGAAGTTCAAACCTAGAACCTAAAAAATATAATTCCTGTAAGAAACTGAGAGGTAAGTCTTAATATGCTGTACTTATGCAGAGGGTATCCACCTATTGATATATTTAACATGACTAATGATTGTCTCTAAACTAAAAGTAAAATCCTTTGCAGTATATTTTGCAGGTGGTGGGCAAGACAACATGGTATAGAATTTCTTAAAATAAACAACAACAAAGCCTATAGTTCATAGGTGAGTATTACACAATTAGTCTACATGCCATTACAAACATACTGAATAAATCATATTTAAAGTTCCGTCTGTTCTCAAGGAGGGCAACACAAGATAGACTGAGAGAGAGATGAGGGAGAACTAGAGGCCGTCCATCCTATTATGTAGGTTTACCTTGAAGTTAGCAAGGGTGCTTCTCTGCTTGACATGTAGCATAAGTTTGTTCTAGAGGTGAGGCATGCATTGCTATACAAATCTATCTATCTTGCCAATATGTCTTATTTACCTGTTGAAGAATGGTTATGTCCTTTAACTGGGTATTTGAGGAAATGTTTGCTCTGCAGAGGAATAGGAAGTGAAGGTAGGTCAGATCATTTATGGCTTGAAATCCTAGACAACAACCACCACAAGAGGAGTCTAAGAGCCACAGTATAGGGAGAGGGCTATGAGCCTTTCCAGATAATCAAATGCCTTGAGGCTATTGATCTTTCCAAGTAGGAATTGCTGAGATCTTTCAAGTTTGAGTAACACATTTAGACAAGTACATGGAGAATGGGGTATTATATTCAAAAAGGAGACAGGAAATGAGTAAAGAGGGATTATGACTTTTTTGGATCTAGAGAACATTCCTTTGAAAGTTAGAAGGATTTCTGAACTACTATGGAGACATAATGGTCAAAAGGTAAATTATCAGCAAGAGTGCCTAGATCCTTTAAAGCAATATCTGATTGTAATGGTGTATCACCTATACAGCATGATGTGGAAATGTTTTGTTTACCAACGTAATCTATACTACATTTTTCACATTTAATATGAGATGGTTGTCCTTATATCAATTGTTAGCATAGTCTGACCTATGTTTGAACAATTGTAAGCCAGCAGAGAAGTGAATCACAAACACATAATTTACAGTCATCTGCAAACTTGGATAACCACAGACCAGGAGTGTTAGCCTGAAGGTCCGAGAAACAGATGCTAAATAGGAGAGAGCCCTACAATGACCCATGTGGTATACCACTGGTAAACTTTTGCTTTCAGAAGTGGCAGCTGTGATTATAACTATACATGTTATATGAGCAACTAATTAGTTAGGTATCCACTCCACAACTTCTGGATTTATAGTTGGATTTACAAGTCTGTCAGTAATAACTACATGGAGAATAGTATCAAAGACCATCTTTAGCTCTTATCTGCCATTCACTACACCACTTTGCCACTATTCCACTTTTTTGTCCCTTATCTACTTAGCTTCTTCCTTTTACTACTTGTATTCGGTCATTCCCTCATTGCCTGTTCTTCACCTCTCTTGTTTCATTCTCTTGTTCTCTGTTCTTCACTTTACTGCCCTAACATTTCTTGATCTTCTCCTACCTATACCTAAAATTGCGCCTTCCTTTTCCTAGTATCTTGTTTTTGCCTTTAATGTAAATTCCTTACTTTCTACTGTTGCACCTCTTTACTCTGCTACAGATTTGACTTCTCATTGAACAAATACTCCAAATTAATATTTTGCTCTATTTTGTGTCTCAAAATTGTATATTTTATCATTATTATTGTATAATGAAAAACTATTATAATTATCACCACTATTATTATTATAAACTCTATTTCTATAATGTGAGGTACTTGGAGATTTTCAACCCGGGCCTCCATTGAAAATGGGTACTTGTGGCCAAGTCAGACTTTCTCTGTAAACAAATGTTATTAAATAAAATAAATACATAAACTAGTTGAAAGGCTTATATTAAAGAGGTATAGTAGGGGACCAGATAGGCCATATGTAGTACAGATAATTTGATATGTTATCAGGTCACATGTATGAGACATTTTTGGCTTTAGAAACACGTGGCAACTTGTTTCATAGTAATTATAAGGGGTGATTGGGACCATGGAACGTAAGGAGGAGTTATAACTGTGAAGGGAGTAAAATTTGCACTAAACTTTATCGGCTAGAATACTAGTTATTTAGTTTGGGTTAGAATGGGCAGTATTATTGTGGATTATCCCTGAAAATTGCTGGATGTTAGTTCTTAACTTCTCGACACATACAAGTTCGTATTTAGTAAGGTCTTTAGTAGTTTTTTTAAGTGTTTTCTTAAGGTGGGTCAAATGAAACTTACCATTAAGTAATTAATTTCTCTTGTTTTGTTGTTTATTTATATGAGTATTCCACCATATGGAAATTAATAAAAATACAAACCAGTCAAGAAAATATCAAACTAAAACCAATAAAAAAACATTGACTGACAGAAGCACAGGGGCTTGTTTTTGGATTTCTCAATATATTTTGTGCATTGATAAACCATTCTAAGTGTGAGTAGAAGTAAAAGGCATAGGCAACAGATTTAAAAAAAATGGACTGACCCATTGATGGAGGATTAGTAGAATTTGTTTAGGCCATCAAGTAATCAAAGAAGGTTTGCTTTTGAGACGTTCTTAAACACAGAGTTATTTGTAGGAAGTAGTACCAGTTTTAAAGGACAAGGTTACAAATGCATAGTCTGATTTAAATAGGGAAGATTCCATGGAGGTAGGTGTGCAAGAAGGGGCTATATTTGTGAAGATAAGTTCAAGGATACTTTGGCCTCTAATAGGTTGCCTAACAACTTGTCCAAGAAAAAAAAAAAACAACTTGTACAAGGAAGATAACATTTATAATGTTGATCAAGCATTGGCCACGGTGCTCCCTGGTTATGTAGCTCAGCCAATTTATTGAGAGAAAGTTGGAAGTCCCCAGATATAAAGATGCTGAGACTAATGGAGATTTTAGCTAAGGCATGAGGATAGTTGTTGTGATTTATCTCTTTTTTAATTTATCTAAATCTTTTGGGGTTATAATAACATGATGGAATGGACCCCTTTCCTAAGTCAAAGTATGATTAAAGTTCATGAAATTAGTATTGTTTCAATCTTTGATGTCAGCCAGAAGTGCTCTTCTCAGCACCCACAATGTGCCCAGTAATGACTCCTTCTGTAATTCGTACGGAATTACATGTATTGGTAACATATCTAAGTTGTTGTTGTGTCTTTCGGCTTTTCCCGGTTAGGGGTCGCCACAGTGGAACTCCGGTCCGCTAATGATTGGCAGTTGATTTTTACATACTGAGTTGCCGGCCCTAACGCACAACCTTCAACGAAGGTACGCCCATTCACACATGTCTCCACAGTAGACGCTCTAACAAAGAATTGAACGGGACAACGTCTTGCTGTGAGGCGACAACGCTACCGCAGCACCACCACCACGGATTGGTAACATATCTAAGTATGATTGTAAATTCTTTTTTTAAGACCCGTTGCTCCTCCTACTACTACTGGAACTGTCTGGGTATCTTTCTTCCACATTGCCCTCAATTCTGCCTACAAATCCTGGTATTTTATGACTTTGTATCTCTCTGTATGTAAGACACTGTAGTCAGTGGGTGTAGCAATTTCAGTAATCAGTGCTACTTTTGTCTTCTTTTTATGGACTACTATATCTGGTTTTCTTGCATCTATTTTTTGAACTGTTGGTAATGGATGATTCCATGTGATATAAACGTCATCATTTTCTATGATACTTTGTGGCTCATATTTCCAGTGCTTTTCATCTACTTCAGTATTGTAATGTTTGCACAATACCCAGTGAAACAGTCTTGCCACATTATTATGCCTTTCAGTAAACAGGCCCTCTAGCATTAGTGTATCACACCGAGCAACAAGATGTGTGAGTGTTTCCAAATCTGTTTTACAAAACCTACATTTGTCTGTTTCTCTCACATATTCAATGGCTTTGTAAACTAATGTGTACATACTCCACTATCTTGGGCCACCAATATTAATGTTTGTCTTTTGGTTAAATTCACCTCTCCTTAACCATTCCTGCATCTGATCCTGATCAACATGAGTTTGTTCCAAGAGTTTTCTATACATGTAACTATACTGATACAGTGTCCCACTCAAAACTGCTTTTACAACTTGAGACTGTAACCTGCTCACCACACACTCTAACCTGGTTCAATAACTATCTACACAACAGAAAACAATCTGTTAGATGGAAAAGTAAGCTATCCGATTACCTGCTCAACAACACAGGTGTTCCTCAAGGGTCTACTCTTGGGCCCTTGCTTTTTAACATATTTATTAATAATCTCCATAAAGCATCCATGCAAAGTACCCAGACAATTCAACTATACGTACATCCTCTAACAACACCTCAGATCTCCTAAATTTAACACAAAATACATTTACTTCCATTGAATCCTGGCTTAAGAAAGCTCAACTGCTACTTAATCCCAAAAAATCAAAACTTTTACTCTTCACAACCAAACTTCTAAATCCAGACTTTAAAATATTCTCTCAAAACAATACAGAAATTGAAATTGTAAAAAACAGCCATACTACTTGGCATCACAATTGTTGACAAACTATCCTTTGAGAATTAATACTCAGCCAAATCAAAAAGACCCATTCTAAGATTGGCAAACTCTATAGACATAAACTCTGTTTGGACAAGTCTACCAAGCTGAAACTGGCTAATAGTCTACTTCTACCCTCCCTCCTCTATGGTTGCCCTATTTTCACTAACCTACACAAATCTCTCCTGAACACACTGCAGTCGTGCTCCTATACAATAGCTAAGTTTGTCTCCAACATGCCAACTCACACACATCATTGCCTGGCCATTAAATCTATAAACTGTTTTGAGTTCCCTCATTACCTACATTACTCCCAACTTACTCTCACCCACAAACTACTAAATAATTCAAACTACTGCCTATCCCTTCAAACTATAATACAAACACACACACCCCTGCTCGGCATCTTTGGTCCTCTAACAAACACCTCTTAACCATAATTAAACCAAACAAAAGAGCTGGACAATGTCTCTATTCCCATGCCATTGCCAAACTTTGGAATGCGCTCCCTGTCTCTGTTACTCAACTAGACTCTTTAAAAACATTTAAATTTGTACTAAAATAATACTGTCTCGATAACCTTGTCTGTTCTTGTAGTCGTAGTAGTCATATGATTAAACCACCTTAAATGTTTTGGCCAATATACACTACAAATACTTTTACTAACATAATATAGTTTCAATTTTCGCTATCTGTCTTCGTATCCAATCTCTCTCTTGCTTTCTTTATTTCTGTGGCCTAATAAACCGAATTGATTAAACAGTATTCTTACTTATGAGAATATACAAACAGAATTACTAAAAATGTAACACACTGGGTTTATTTTCTTGTATTGTATTCCTCCATGATATGCATTTGTCTTGTATATCTACTTCAGTTTGTATTACGTAAAAACTTTCTTGACTTTCAAAGTTAAGCTGATGTCATGTAAAAGTGTATGTTATTGTATGGAGCTTTTCTCCCCGGGTCTCCACTGAAAATGGGTCGTTGGGCCCAGTGGACTTTCCCGGTCAACAAATGTCAATAAATAAATATAAATAAATATTTATGTATTTTCCACATTTCTTGCCTTCTTATCTGATCCTTTATCTTGTATTCTTTCTTTTGTTTTTTGACACATTCAGTTGCTGCCTGATTTTTATCTACTTCTGGTTTGATTTGCATTTCCACATGATGCCAATATGCTTCTGCTAAACTGAACAGGGAAGTCATCTTAGGCTTATTCACCTCATGTTTCAAAACCTTAACTATGTTTGGGTCTTGTGAGGTCAGCAGATATGCATGCAGTCCCACTATTGCAGATCTATAAAGTAGTCAATTTTGAGGAGGCCCATACCTCAGTCAGAATGGAGAATATATAGTCTTGGTATGCACTGATTTTTATAAATCATTTGATGAGCATGAAGCATCCTTCTTATTTTCCTGTCCAAACTATCCAACACCTTTTGGGGCCAGTCAGTCACTCCAAAACTGTAAGTTAGGACAGGAAGAGCAAATTGGTTTATAGCTTGAACTTTGATTTTAGATGTCAGTGCTGTTTTTAGTATTAACCTAAGTCTTCTAAAACAATCCCTACTGAGTTTTATTCACATTTGTTCATGTTTTATTGCTGATCCTTCATAATTTCCCAAATATTTATACACTCCCTCTTGCTCAAGTTCTTTTATATCACATTCCTGTCCCAAACTGTTGTTTTCTTGGTGCTGCATCTTTCCTGCTTTAAAGGTTGCTTTTGCACATTTATCAAGACCAAATTATATTCTTATATCATCTGAAAAAGTTTTGACCACTTGCAGTTGTGCTTTCAATTCCTCATCTGATGAACTATACAGTTTTAAATCATCTACAAAAAAGAAGATGAGAAGTCTTTACACTTATGACTTTATTTAACATCAAATGATCCTGTGTTCCATATGACTTTCTTTTGTTATTTTTTTGTTCTATTGCCATGATTTAGTTTTCTTTTAATTGACTATAAACTCTGTTGGCATCATTCCAGTGTATAGTATATACGTCATTGGAAGGCAAGTTATTGGTCTATAGTTTTTTAGGATTGCTTATAGGTTCACTCTTAAATAGTATTGTTTTTCCTGTTGTTAGCTAGGCTGGTGTCTGTTCCGGGTGCACATATAAATTGTTCTTACTCATGGCTAAATCTTTATGTAAAGATATTAATACTTTTAACCAGAAGTTAGGTAATGCATCTGGGTCTGGGGTTTTCTAATTAGGAACTTTTCCTAACTTTGTTTCTATCTCTCCCATTTCATATCCTGTACATTTGAACTTTAGTCTTTCTTTTACTTCTTCTATCCATTTAGCATCTTTGTTATGTTCCACAGGGTCTTCATAGATATTTCTTCAAAATGTATCTATTTCTTCTTTTTTTGTTGGTGTTTCAATTCCTTTTGCCTTGTTTCCCAATACTCTATAAAAAAACATTTTGGGTCATCAATAAATTGCTTGTTTTGTACTTTTCCTATATATTTATCTGTGTATCTTCAGTGTTTTTCTACTTGTGCTATTTTTAGTTTATTATTTCTGATACTGCATGATAACTCCTGATTTGTTCTGATACTGTGCATTGCTTTTATCACGTCTACCTTTCTGAGTATTTTTCTTGATCTGTTCCCTCTTCTAAATTCTTCTAATAGTGACACTTCTTGTCTTAACTGCTTTACAGTTTTCTCTATTTGATACTTCCATGATGGTATTTGATTTCTCCCCTTCCTTTCCCTTACTACCCTCTGTTTTTGTGGTAAGAATTTATCTGTTATTAATTTAGCTGCACAGTAATATAGCCTATTTACTTCTGTTATATCGCATGCATCTCTATAGACATTCCTAATTATTGTGTTCATTTGTTTTATCAAACTTCTAACTTTTTGGGTTTTATTGAATTTCTGTAATCTGTTTCTTTCATTGATCTTAATATGTCTGTCCATCTCTATTAGATCAAGCAACTCTTCTCTTAGATCATTTTCTACTACACTGAGGGCATATTCATTGTTCCCCATTTCCTGTGAGCATTCTATAGATAGTTCCACAGCATTTTCTTGTACCACATTCTTTTCAGTTTCATCCTGTGTCATCCGTTGCTCTTTCATATGGGAACTCATGGGCCTATCACCCCACAACAATGGCTGCGTCAGAGTTGCCACAGTTTCCTGTTTCTCCCTTTGCTGTGCAACTCCAACTGAAAGTTTGTGTTAGTTTCCTGTGGAAGGCCCTAAAGTATCTTCATTTGGCAACTGATCAGATGTTTCCTGCTCCATTGATTTTGCCTTAATTTGGGGATCCATTTCTGTATTGTGCTGTGTTGTTTTCTGAGTTAGATTTTCTACACTAAATCCTTCACTTTACAAGTAATCCATAATCACAGTTTCTGTTTCTTTAACTTCTCCATTACTAATCATCTTTTCTACTTTTCCTGTTTGTTTTCTTATTTTTATATTGCAAAATTTTCCATGTCTGAATGCCTTTGCCTATATTTCATTTCAAATATCTTTGGTGCTGCTCTTTTTGTATTGATTAGTTTTGCTTTCTCCTTTGCATAAATATTACACCATATTAAATCTGTTTTTTCTTTCCCATGTCCATAGTTCATCAAATGTGTCCTGATCTTCCTGTTTCTCCTTACTTTGGGGACTTGTTGTTCCACCATGCTATGATGTAACCTGAGTTAGACTTTCTTCACTAAATCCTTCAGTTCGCAAATATTCCATAACTTCATCTTCTATTTTTTTTATTTTTTACTTTATTAATCGTCTGTTCTACGTTCCCTCTTTGTGATCTTATTTTTTTATTGTGAAATTTTCTATATCTGGATGTCTTTGCCTGTATTTCTCTTCGAATATCTTTGGGGGTGCCTTTTTTGTGTTGATTAATTTGGCTTTCTCCTTTGCATAAATATTGCACCATATCAAATCTATCTTTCCCATGTCCATATTTCTTTTTTATACCTTTCAAAAGTCTCGATTTTGTTCTCTATATTTTCACACTTTCTCAGTTGCTTCTTTTTCCAAATGGACCAAGGTTTCTTGGTCTATATAATGTTTTCCTTAAATATGTTGTATTAATGAACATAATTTTTTATTTGAAGCTTCTGGCAGTTTTTCTTGCAGAAGTATTTTTCTTTCCTCTAATTTCTTTCTTAATCTTTTTGTATAGTTTCTGTCTGGAAATTCTGGGCTTCTTGCATAATAGTAACAGTACATAATTTCTTATTCTGGATAGCCCACTCTGTCCTCTTTATGGCTCTTTTTTGGCCTATTACTTTTTGTGTTTTTTTGTGGACTGCTGCTTCCTTTTACAACAGGGGGGGTATCCTCCCCCTAGGCCTGGCCTAGTTCCATTGTAGGAATGTTTCCATGTCCTGAGGATTCTACACTGTCATTCTTTCCTGCCCTGGCACTAGTGCACCTACCAGGATTGGGCACCTTTTCTATCCGAGGTCTTGTGCACTCACCTATCTTTTATATTTTTTAACCAACTTCTGTCCATGATGTATGCTATATAAAATACAGTCTATATATCATTATCATCTTGGTGAGATTTTGCTAAAAACAGGGTTTCACCACATGAAGGTACTCACCAAGACTTGAGGATGAATTAAATTTCAGCAATACTACTCTCTTTTGCTTGCTGATTTTATCATCTCTTCAGTCAGACAGTAGGGGGACATAGATATTGAAGAAAGTCACTATATGAACAACTTTGACTGGTGCAATTGAAACATCAGCAGATTTGCTCACATTTCATTAAACACCAAAGGAGCTTCGATTATCCCTTCTGTATAGTTAATTAGCATACTGATTTCTGCATCATTGCTGAGTTTTCCTAAAATTAGAAGCTGCCCCAATTTAAGGATCACACTTAAAATCTTCAGATTATGAGAATGATGCATTACCTAATGTACTAACAAGAGCTTCTGTACAGCAATCCACATTAATGCCTAAAAAGAACTTGTGGATTTTTTTCATTTTTCAGGATTTTGCCCCCACTGCTTGCCAATCATTAGACTTTCTCTCAATTAGGTCATTGGTCCCCTACTGGATGAGATCCAGCCAAGAGGAGTTATTATCCAGGAAGTCATCAGAGTGGCTAAAACTTTCTCCTCCCCAGCCCTATTATGTATGCACTCATCAAGGCACTAGGGAAAGGCTGTACAGTGGGGTGGAGGAAGTCCCAAAATTCCTCAAGTGATGTTGCCTCCAAGCAACCTTGCCCCCCCCCCCCGAAGAAGCATGTACAGTGGTCTGTCTAGTCTTCACCAGGGAGATGCATCATCATGTTTGCCTCGTGATAATTTCATCCACATTGAATATAACAATCTAAAATTATTACATCAAGTTGACAGAGTGATATACCTCTACCTTGTTATCAGTTAACAAAACCAAACATTTTCTGTATGCAGACATGAGCAGATGTAAATATACCATTTTCAGAATGACTTCATATTGCTCTATAAGCCTGCATTCTACTATTAGCTTTGCTCATAGAATACACATGTCCAGTGTGTGTACAAAAAAAGAAAAATAAACCAGTGTTGCACGACTAAACCTCTAGCATTAGATTAACTACTCAATCAAATTTATTCTACTCCTAGGTACTACAGTCTACCTAGTCAGCTAATTATGCCTTTTTAACAAATTGTAGTACAACCACACCACTAGCATTTCACTTTCTCATTTGTTCACTAATGAAAAGCAAATAGCTGAAGGACTATTGAATCTATTAAGAACCTTTTCTGTTCTTACGTCCTGGTGAGCTCTACTGAGCAATTCTGTGTTCCACCACTCTCACTGCTCCAACTGTGTTTTATAATAAATGTGAGTGGCTTACCCGCAAAGTCCTAGAAGTACTTTCTCTTGTTCTTGAGATCCCATCCTGCTACACAGAACTGGACATGTGCACTGACCACTGCTGCCTACTGTCACCCAGTGCACGTGCACTGAGCGATGTTGCCTACTGTCACACAGTGCACGTGCAATAAGAAGTGCTGCCTATTATCACCCAGTGCACGTGCACTGAGCGATGCTGCCTGCTATCACCCAGTGCATGTGCTTTGAACGATGCTGCCTGCTATCACCCAGTGCATGTGCACTATGTGATCCTACTTGCTATCACCCAGTGCATGTGTACTGAGCAATGCTGCCTGCTATCACCCAGTGCATGTGCACTATGTGATCCTGCTTGCTATCACCCAGTGCACGTGCACTGAGCGATCTGCTTGCTATCACCCAGTGCACGTGCAATGAGCAATGCTGCCGACTATCATCCAGTGCATGTACACTGAACAATGCTGCCTACTGTCACCCTTCCTGCAGCAAAATTGTGCATGTTTAATATTCGATGTTTGAGTGGTTTACCTAAGAAACTCCTTTACCACCGGAACTTGTCTTTCCACAATGGATTTACTATAAAATATATTTCTAATCTCCGGCAGAACTGGAAGTGAAAAGGTGTTAACCTCTTACACTATAAGAAATCCAGCTCTGCATCATGGCTTGCTGTGTGAGTCACTGGGTTCTCCAAGAAACCCAAATTCTGCTTATCTGTCAAGATTATAACCTAACAGCTCACACTAGCATAAAACCAGTAAAGTGCTTCATCAAAAAAAAAAAAAAAAAGATTTTAACTACAAAAAACGTTTATGAAAATAAAGATACTGTATAAAGTATTTTTTTGTTCCTCCTCCATCCTTCATGTTACTGGCCTGGCACCCCAGTACCTACCCATGTCAGCTCTACCAGTTGTCTCCTTGTCCTCCTGGACTTTTTCAAACAGATGTTGCTGTGGCCAGTCATGGAGCTAGGCATCTGGGGGATTGTCACATCTGTGCCTCTTTCCAGGGGGTGCCTTTCTTTTAATTATGACCTACTCATTTCCCCCTTCCCTTGCAGACATAATGGTATGCCAGGGGGTGGGAGTGCAATAGAGACATGTGGCATATTACTCCTCCTCCGCAGCAGATTAGCCATGTCTCCACCTTGTTCTCTTCTTTAGGCATGTCTACCAATGTACCTTCCCCAGCCTCCACCTGGAATTGACATTGTAGATACCCATAGGTCCACCCATCCACCCTGGGATGGTAATGCCTTTCCTACCCTATTGCTTCCATCAATTGCACAAGCCACTAATCAAACCCAGGTCACCTGCTCCATAGTTAGAGCTTTGTCCCTCACCACCACCAGAGCAGTTATTATGTAAATGATTTAAAGCAACAGGAGTCTTGTGTCAGGCAACAAATATAAAATATATATTAATCCATTAATAAACAAATAGCATTAAGAGCATATATAAAGTAGTACTGTAACCTTCATATTATAAAATAAGACTATTCCAGGTTAAACAAAAACAGTTTAGTTGAATTCATATGTGTGAATGAGAGACTTGCTTACCTTATCCTTGAAGAACCTGTTCTCTTTACATTACTTAAAAAAAAAACTTCAAACATTTGATTTCCCTTTGCTAACATATATAAACTCATTTGCTCTTCTATTTTAGTATAATCCTGTTACTACTTATTGTAACATACATCCTCCAAAATCCAAAGTTCCACTGAATCTTGTTCATTAGTCTGTTTTACAAATATGAAGGCAGAACAGGGTATCCATACCTTATGATGAGTTCTGAATCACCCATGGTGTGCAGGACTAGTGCAGGAGCTCCAGCAGGCAATATGTCTGCCGTGCGATCCAGAAATAAGCTGCAGGGACGTGCCCGAGTGGACTCAGCTCCTGTATGCAAATTACCCCATTTGCAGGTGAAATCCTTGCAAATGAGGTGAATTTGTGATCCAGAAAGCTGGCAGCCGGCTGTGCATGACTAGTGTAATCTGCAGAAATGTACTCGGTCAGTAACCAAGTACATTTCTGCAAACTACAAAACGGAGCCATGACAGCTCCAAATAAAGGTTGGATATTATGTTGAAAGCATGCCGATGGCCAAATATATGGCCATTGCCATGGAAAACATTTGCAAAAAAATAAATAACTTTTTTTTTTTTAGCCGATTTCGGCTGTTTAAGCATAAGGCAGTGGGGCGCAAATGGGATTGGGCAAAAAATAATAAAAAACCCCCTAAAATAAGCATTCTAACTAAAACCACTATTTTGCCATTATACTCAATGGCAGACAGAAGACAACATGGCCAGAGAATAGTGGTTGCTAGGGGGGGAGGCTCAGTGTGGGACCTGTAACTATGCATCAGCAGGCAGTCCTATGCAAATGAGGGGAAAGATACTGAATCACAGATTTCCCCTCAATGCTAGTCAGCACCCAACAGTGCAAGAGCAGGAATAGCTTGGTGCAAAGCCTAGGAGTTAGCTGACATCATAGGGGTGTGTGTCAGGCATACTGTAAGCAGACTGGAGCCCTGTGGCTCGGGTTTGCCCTTAGCTTAGCAGAGCTAAGCAAGGGGGTGTGTCTGAGACTGCCTAGCACTCTTTACATTGCCTAAGTGGGTGTGCGCGCCCTGGGGTTTAAACATAAAAAAAAGCAAACCAGGAAATAGCAGCTCTGTGCACATTTCAGCACTGTGTTTGCGTGGCGCGCCCCCATGTTTAAACAGGAAGTCAGTGGGAAGGGAAAACAGCAGTAGGAAGGTAATCTAGGAGAACTAGCATAGCTGTCAGGTGAAATGTATCAGAATCAGCCAATTACACAGGCAGCAAACCAGCCCAGCCCAGAACACTACTATAAACTACGCAAACACCTTTGATTTCCCTTTGCAAAACATATGTAAACTCATTTGCTCTTCTATTTTAGTATAATCCTGTTACTACTTATTGTTGCATACATCCTCCAAAATCCAAAGTTCCACTGAATCTTGTTCATTAGTCTGTTTTACAAATATGAAGGCAGAACAGGGTATCCATACCTTATGATTAGTTCTGAATCACCCATGGTGTGCAGGACTAGTGCAGGAGCTCCAGCAGGCAATATGTCTGCCGTGCGATCCAGGAATAAGCTGCAGGGACGTGCACGAGTGGACTCAGCTCCTGTATGCAAATTACCCCATTTGCAGGTGAAATCCATGCAAATGAGGTGAATTTGTGATCCAGAAAGCTGGCAGCCGGCTGTGCATGACTAGTGTAATCTGCAGAAATGTACTCGGTCAGTAACCGAGTACATTTCTGCAAACTACAAAACGGAGCCATGACAGCTCCAAATAAAGGTTGGATATTATGTTGAAAGCATGCCGATGGCCAAATATATGGCCATTGCCATGGAAAACATTTGCAAAAAAAATAAATAACTTTTTTTTTTAGCCGATTTCGGCTGTTTAAGCGTAGGGCAGTGGGGCGCAAATGGGATTGGGCAAAAAATAATAACCCCCCCCCCTAAAATAAGCGTTCTAACCAAAATCACTATTTTACCATTATACTCAATGGCAGACAGAAGACAACATGGCCAGAGAATAGTGGTTGCTAGGGGGGGAGGCTCAGTGTGGGACCTGTAACTATGCATCAGCAGGCAGTCCTATGCAAATGAGGGGAAAGATACTGAATCACAGATTTCCCCTCAATGCTAGTCAGCACCCAACAGTGCAAGAGCAGGAATAGCTTGGTGCAAAGCCTAGGAGTTAGCTGACATCATAGGGGTGTGTGTCAGGCATACTGTAAGCAGACTGGAGCCCTGTGGCTCGGGTTTGCCCTTAGCTTAGCAGAGCTAAGCAAGGGGGTGTGTCTGAGACTGCCTAGCACTCTTTACATTGCCTAAGTGGGTGTGCGCGCCCTGGGGTTTAAACATAAAAAAAAGCAAACCAGGAAATAGCAGCTCTGTGCACATTTCAGCACTGTGTTTGCATGGCGCGCCCCCATGTTTAAACAGGAAGTCAGTGGGAAGGGAAAACAGCAGTAGGAAGGTAATCTAGGAGAACTAGCATAGCTGTCAGGTGAAATGTGTCAGAGTCAGCCAATTACACAGGCAGCAAACCAGCCCAGCCCAGAACACTACTATAAACTATGCAAACACCTTTCCCTCTGTTTTTTCCCACATACTCTACACCACCGGTGTATACAAGTGGGGGAATTTTAACAAACAAAAACAACAAAATGATAGGGGCTGCAATAGCTGTCATACATCAACATGTGGAAGAGGCTGAGGGTGGTGAGGATGAGAATGCTGTTGACCAACCCACAGTGAGGAGACGGAGAAGAGTATACAGACCAAGGGTAACCTACCAGGTGCTACATGAGCTTGAGATAGTGGAGCGCTATAGGGTGGACAGCGACCTCCTACTGCAAATTGTTGAGCTGTGCCGGCCACACCTGACACACAGAACTAACTGAGGGGAACCCATTGCAGTGGATACCAAAGTATGTGTAGGCCTAAGAATACTAGCTACAGGTACCTTCCAAAGGCCAACTGGGGATATCATGGGGCTCTCACCGGCATCAGTATCCAGGGTATTCTACCAGTTCCTGGATGCCATGTCAGCACATGCCGGTGAGTATGCATATTTCCCCAACACCTGTGAGAAGTTGGCCAGCAATATGCGTCTCTTCCACCAAATAGCAGAATACCCTGAGGTAGTGGGTGATATAAACGGCATGCACATATGCACCAAAGCACCACCCGGTGAGCGGGGTACGGTCAATATCAACCGCAAGGGCTTCCCCTCCATCAACTGCCAAGTCGTGTGCGATGCCTAGGACATAATAAGGAATGTGTGTGCTGGCTGCCCTGGAAGCTATCACGATTCCCACATCTGACATCTGACGCAGCTGTACCAGAGAGTTGCCAGTGGGGACATTCCTTATGGTCACCTAATGGGGGATGCTGGTTATGAACTGGAGCCGTGGCTGATGACACCCATCAGAAATGCACACACACCCAAACAAGAACTTCATAATGAGGCACATGCACAGAACAGAATTGTAATAGACTGTGTGTTTTGGATGCTCAAGTCACAGTTCTGGTGCCTGGACACATCAGGTGGAGCCTTGCAGTACTCACTAGCTACATGTACTCAAATTCTCATTGTATGTGCCATGCTACACAATATGATCCTGTGGAAACAGCTGCAGCAGGAGCAGCACAGGGCATGGCCACACAGCCCCCCACAATTGCCAAGGCCTGCACAGGCACAGAGTGACTCAGAGGAGGAACAACCTGAGCCTGCTCCAGTAGGCAAAAGGAGGCGTGCCCAGTATGCCCTGGCCTTGGCAAAGAGGCAATGCATAGCACATACACTGACACAGGAGGGACCCAGGGAATTACATCTCTCTCTGACTCACACATACAGTAAAAGGGATGCCAAACATTACATTACCTGTGCTCAACCATGTATAGGGAGTGTACTATGTGCATCTGACATAGGCACCCCTCCAGCACCATCCTCAATACTGGCACACCCACAAGGTAAGTCACTCTCCTTACCAATTGCCGAATGGAGTAGTATGTGTTGTTACTTGTATCTATGGTATGGATGTGAGCATGCAAGGGAATTGGGTGGCTGAATGGGATGCCAGCACATAGTAGACACCTATAGTGGCAGCATGAGATCTGTAACAAATACTGGTTCATAGGTTCATAGGTTCATACTAGGCTATCTGCCCTAGGGCATTTATAAGCCTAGCCAGAATGTGTTTGGCTTTCGCCACCCATTTTAAATTTATTTTGCTATGCCCTTTTTTGAGGTTAGTATACTGTGCCTCTGTCTAACAGTGACACAGAAGTGATACCCGGGGTAAACCTACGATCTCCCATCCACTCATCAAGATTCCTCTTGAAGAGAGTCAATGAGGGACTCTGCCTAACCTGGACTGGGATTTTATTCCAGAGTGAAGGGAGCCTCTGGGTTATGAATCTGTCCCTCCAGCATGTCCTATTTATTTCAATGCTGAGGTTCAAGTCTCTCGAGCCAGAGCTCGATGGGATTTGGATTTTCTGAGGTGCAGCATGTCCATTAATTCTGGGTTGGACATGGCTTTATATGTCAGGCACAGATTGCCTCTGAACAGGCGGTATGCCACTGAGTAGAGCTGGAGTTTCTTTAACTGGGCAGCATATGGCATCTGTTTGAGCCATTTGATCCTCTTGGTGAGGTACTTTTGGGGTCTTTCCAGTTGCTGCAGGTATCTGGTAAGGTACATCCCAGAAGGGGCATTGTATTCAATTATGGGCCTGATGAGGGATGAGTAAAGAGGCACGATGACCTCCCCTGATCTAGATGTGAATCCCTTCATGATTAGGTGGGATATATAAAATATTTTTCTAACCACTTTGGCCACGTGGTTGTCAAATGAGAGATTGCTATCAACTTGGGTCCCCAGGTCCCTAATTACTTCTTCTGTACTTAATGGATTACCACCTATGTGGTAATTTGTGGGCACTTTGTTTTTGCCAAAGGGGATGACTATACATTTTTTGGCATTTAGCTTAAGGCCATGGCTCTGGCACCAGTTGTCTGTTTCTATGATGCCCTTTTGGAGGATGCTTGTGTCGGCTGGAGAGTCGATTATGGTGCCCAGTTTGCAGTCATCTGCGAACTTGGTCAGCCACAGTCCTTCTGTGTTGGCCTGTACCTCCGAGAAATATATACCGAACAAGAGAGTTCCCAGGACTGAGCCTTGTGGGACACCACTTGTAACTGGTTTGGAGTCTGACATGGCTCCAGCAATTCTAACCATGTGGGTTCTGTCCTTGAGCCAGTTTGCAATCCATCTAGTGACATAGGGGTTTATATTTAAGCTGGTGAGCTTATCTATAATGCCCGAGTGGGGTATTGTATCGAAGGCTTTTGCGAGGTCCAGGTAGGCTGTTTGGACCACCTTCCCCTCGTCAATGGCCTTGGTGACTGTTTCAAAGAAATCAACCAGGTTTAAGAGGCAGGATCTGCCCTTAACAAAGCCGAACTGGGTAGGATCCAGTGTCTGTAGGTCCCCAATATCTTTATTTATGAGGTCCATGATGATCCTTTCCATAGCTTTGCAGACCAAGCTAGTCAGGCTTATGGGGTGATAGTTTCCAGGATCCGTTGAGGCACCACCTTTATGGAGAGGGACCACTGTTGCTGTACGCCACTCTTTGGGCACACATCCTGTAGTAAGGCTGAGATTGAACAGTAGTTTTATGTTTGGGTTTAGCTCTTCTTGGAGTTCATGTAGGATGCAGCCCGGGACACCGTCTGGTCTCATTGATGCTGTGTTTTTTGCTTTGGAGAGGGCGGCTCTTACCTGAGCATCTGAGATGTCAGGGGGGCAGCACTCTGCTGGGATAGATATTTGCCCTTTTGGTGGGGAGGGGGGGGGAGAAGTTTGTGCTGAACCTGTCAGCTAGGATGTTGGCAATGTCTGTGGGTTCAGTGTATTTTTTGCCATTTTGGACTAATTCTGAGCATTTCTGGGAATTACCACCCAGGTTCCTAACATAACTAAAGAAAGCCTTGTGATTATCCTTAGTGTCCTGTGCAATCTTTCTCTTGAAGCTGGCCTTAGACAATTTTATGAGTGCCCGTAGTTTTTTGCTAATACTGATCAGTGATGCCTTCCCTTTTTGACATTTTGCTCTATCATTTAGTAGCTTCCTCCTTCTATTGTATAGTTTGTTTATGGCCGGGGTCCACCAGACAGGACGTCTGCCTTTGGAGGATTGGGTCTTGGTTTTATTTGGGATCGCATGATCCCATGCACTCCTGAAGGTGTTCATAGAATGCGTTTATAAAGGATTCTGTGGTCTGGGCCGTATTTTCCACAGGCCCGGGGGCTTTGAAGGATTCCACCTCGGTTTTGAGGAGTGTGAAATTTGCTTTAGAGAAGTTTTTCACTGTGGTTTTCTGGGCAGGGGGTGGGTCGGGATGTGAATATCCGGTGAGATTAGTTTATGGTCTGATCTTACCAGTGAGGGATACACTTCTGGTCTGGAGCATAGAGTCCCCATGTTGGTGATGATCAGGTCCAGTATGTTTTCTCCTCTTGTGGGAGTGGTAACAATTTGTTCCATAGCATTTGAGTTTATAAATTCTAGGAACCTTTGGGCTAGGGAGTTGGAGCTAGAGTAATGCTCCCAGTCTATGTTTGGGTAGTTGAAGTCGCCCAGTATAATGGTGTTTGGAGAGACCTTCATATTTTCCAGTGTTCTCAGGAAGGCTGAGTGGGGTTCCTGGGTTTGGGAGGGTGGTCTGTAGCAGGCTATAAACTGGAAGGCAGTTTTACCCACTGTTAGTTGCACATGGATAGTCTCTGATGCTTCGTGCTTTGCCACCAACCTGGAGGTGTGGGTATCTTTGATGAATATCGATACTCCCCCTCCTTTTGTGGTTCGGTCCAAGTTTTGGGGCCGAAAAGCAATGTATGAGGTATAACCTGGTAGTGCTGGGGTGCTCTCGGCAGCCCTGAACCAGGTTTCTGTTACTGCACAGATATCGATGTTCTCCATGCTAAGGAGAGTTTCGAGTGCATGCATCTTGAGGTTTAGACTTCTGGCGTTGAGTAGCATTACTCTTAGTTTCTTATCCCCTGTGATACCTATGGACGTGGGTTTGTCTTTTGAGCCTTGCCTAAAAAAGGCACTATGGGGGTAGCAAGAGCCTTTGCCAATATCCGAAAGCCCAGGGGTAACAGGTGCAAGCCGTCCCTAGTGAAGCATCGTGGCTTGTCAAGCATATCATCCCAAGCTGACAGGCATTGGATCCCCTTTGAATGACACCAGTACTTAAGCCAATTGTTGAAATTGATCATCTTGTCTTCATATTGTGGCATCATTCTTGGTGAGGGTAAGATGCTACTCAAGGTCAGGGTCATACTGGCCTGGGCTACATGCTCAGAGAGCTCCTTTATGTCTCTTTTCATGTAGTCCAGGGAGGTACGTCTCAGGTCATTCGCACCAGCATGGACAATGACTGAGTCATATTTGTACTTGCCTCGGAGTGACCTGAGTGCTTGTGTTATGTGGCGGATCCTAGCGCCCGACAGGCTGCTCACCGTGACCCTCTCCTTGTTCAGCCTGGTGAGCGGGACGTCAGTGTGCCTGATGATAGAGTCACGTATTACAAGTGTATCAGGTGTGTTGTTTAGTCTTAAGGGCTGTGACTGTTCGGCACACTGGCTTTGTGAGATATGTGTTGCACATGTTTTGTTTTGGGGTAGCGGTTGCTTGGGTGTCTGCTTTGGAGGTCCCTGCTGCTTAGGCAGATCTTTATTTAGAGCCTCCGAGTATGTTTTTGTGTGATTATGTGTTTGGTTTACTGTCGTGATAGGTCTATGTGAGACTGGAATTGTAGTGAGTGTGGTTTCCTTCTCCTCCTGACTGGTTATGCCAGTACTGAGTTGAGAAAGCTTAGCCTCCAGTTTGGCTATATGGTTGCATCTCTCACATGTGTTGGAATTTGTTGGGAGGAGGAGAGGGTTGTCTGTGTACATGAGGCAGTTGTAACATTGCCTCAAGATTCCCAGATTCACCAGCTGGACCGGAGAGGAGATTGACATCTGACCTTTGGACATGCTAGAATAATATTGGGAATTCCTTAATAATTGAAAACAAGGGCCAGTGGGGAGTGAGGGTGTAGCTTTTAATTTTAGTGCTGACTTATATAATTGCTTTAGTGAGCAAGTGCTAGGTAACTTAAGTGCAATGTGTTACAGGTAACTTAAATGCAAAAACGACAAACAGTAACTTTCTTTCAAGTGAAACAAGGAAATAAGTACAGTAAGCAATGCAGATATCACTAGTGATCCACAGAAGTGCTGAGAAGCCGCGTATTAGGTGGAATTAGCGTTCCAGGGAAATAACAAGCAAACAAACAACAAGCATATAAACAAAGCTAGATTCAGCAGGCCTGGATCTAGTCTATGCTACAGCAAACAAGGTGTACCAATTTCAGTAAGATACAGTTCAAATATTCAGGCACTATAAACCTTTAACCAGAAATTCCCAGCTCAGAAGGGCAGAGTCCAGCCTCTTCTCCCACAAGAGTGCAGACCACGAACCTTCTTAATGTAAGATAACTGGTGTCACCATAGTAGCCAGTACTACACATGGTGACAAAACCTTCTGCAGGAAATGTGCTGGGCCACATGTGTGTCCATATGACACACACATGCCAGTCAGGGAGGCTCACATACCCAACAGTCTCAACCAGCAGGACAGGTGTACACAAACACAAACAAAGGCTGCGCTAAGGCCTTTGAATGATGGCTATGGGTAACCTCCCCCCCATGCATACACAGACAAACTACATCAGATCAGGCAGTGGGATGTTAGTTCTGATGGGTAAGAAGTCAGAAACTGATATGTAGGTCAATCAAACCTAAGACCTGTAGTACACTGATATGCCTCTAGTCAGCATGATAGGTTAGAATACAGAATGAAATGGAGTACCCGACATACCAGTACAGTCATAGCAAATGTGCACAAGTAACAGGTATGCCCCCCCAATCCTATGTAGAAATGTAGTAACAGTCAGGTGTGCCCCCCAATCCTATGTAGAAATGTAGAAACAGTCAGATGTGCCCCCCAATCATATGTAGAAATGTAGAAACGGTCAGGTGTGCCCCCAATCCTACATAGAAATGTAGAAACAGTCAGGTGTGCCCCCCAATCCTAAGTAGAAATGTAGTAACAGTCAGGTGTGCCCCCTGCAATCTTATGTAGAAATCTAGAAACAGTCAGGTGTGCCCCTCAATACTATTTAGAAATGGAGAAGCAGTCAAGTGTGCCCTCCCAATCCTAAGTAGAAATGTAGTAACAGTCAGGTGTGCCCCCCGCAATCCTATGTAGAAATGTAGAAACAGTCAGGTGTGCCCGCCAATCCTATTTAGAAATGTAGAAACAGTCAGGTGTGCCCCCCAATCCTAAGTAGAACTGTAGTAACAGTCAGGTGTGCCCCCCAATCCTAAGTAGAAATGTAGTAACAGTCAGGTATGCCCCCCTGCAATCCAATGTAGAAATGTAGAAACAGTCAGGTGTGCCCCCCAATCCTATGTAGAAATGTAGAAACAGTCAGGTGTGCCCCCCCAATCCTAAGTAGAAATGTAGCAACAGTCAGGTGTGCCCCCCCGCAATCCTATGAAGAAATGTAGAGACAGTCAGGTGTGCCCCCCGCAATCATATGTAGAAATGTGGAAACAGTCAGGTGTGCCCCCTGGTCCTAAGTAGAAATGTAGTAACAGTCAGGTGTGCTCCCCCAATCCTAAGTAGAAATGCAGTAACAGTCAGGTGTGCCCTCCCCTCGCAATCCTATGTAGAAATCTAGAAACAGTCAGTTGTGCTCCCCAATACTATTAAGAAATGTAGAAATAGTCAGGTGTGGCCCCCCAATCCTAAGTAAAAATGTATTAACAGTCAGGTGTGCCCCCCCGGAATCCTATGTAGAAATGTAGAAACAGTCAGGTGTGCCCCCCCAATTCTATTTAGAAATGTAGAAACAGTCAGGTGTGCCCCCCCAATCCTAAGTAGAAATGTAGTAACAGTCAGGTGTGCCCCCTGCAATCCTATGTAGAAATGTAGAAACAGTCAGGTGTGCCCCCCCAATCCTATTTAGAAATGTAGTAACAGTCTGGTGTGCCTCCCAATCCAATGTAGACACGTTGTAACAGTCAGGTGTGCTTCCCCCTCCAATCCGATGTAGTCATGTAGTAACATGTATGTGTAGGTATAATACCAGTGGAGCACAGATGACCTGAGGTTGCCAAGGTAGCAGGATAGATAGTAACATTTGTACAATATGCAGGTATGCATGTGATAGGTTGGTGTGTGTTTCATATTGTGTGAGAGTGGTCAGTATGTATGCATGTTGAGGTTTGACCTGGTGGCCATTGCCCACTATTGCCGATGACAGGGCCAAGTCCTCACAACTGCAGTGCCAAAGACAATGCTCCCCAGTATAACACATGCTAGCAGTAAGCCATTGTAAATGTATGACGGTAATATGTGTCACCATCTGAAAGATGGACATGGCATGACTGTTTGGCTAGATATACAAACAGTACACAGGGAAAAGTACCCTAGACATGCAGTATATAATGTGTAACCGTGAAATGGACACACCCTTAGAACTGTACATACAGGTATGCATCACCTTATCTAGGCTTGTAGTAGGGAATATTGATGTTGTCTGGCCGAACACTTGCAGATCACAAATGTGATAGGACTGATGTATTGGGAAATGGCTGATGTCCCTGCACAAGCCAGCATAACTGGAATGCCCCATGCATATCTGCGAGTCAGATGCAAGTAGTGTCCATAGCACACATGCACCCAGCTCACCCAAACCCCACCCACAGGTACCTCTCCAGTCTTATCCCTGCTGTTGGGAATGGGTACAGTATGACCACCACCTGTGTATGGCAATAGCGAAAGAATGCAGCATGCAGTCCAGGTGTCCCATGTAGGTGTGTCCTTAGCTGTAAGCAGCACCCTGCCAGCGTCCACACCACCTGATCAATACTGATAGAAAGTATTGGCACGAACACCTAGCACACCTACTCTGTCACCCCAGGGGAATATACTTTATGGCAGTCTGGGACTGTAGGACTAACAGAATGCAACGGCCTGCTACAGATGGCCTGCATCACCACTAACTGGCCTACAGGCCTCTGCCAAAGGCCTGCATCTCACTCGTACTGCCAATGTATGTTATGTCATGGACACCCAAATAACAACATAACACACTCCACATAACCCATATGCAAGGCCATGTGGACAAACTGCAGTAACATGTCCACCATGTCCCACTGCATGAACTGTGGACCAACACCAAAACACAACTGTGATGAGATGATAACTATAGGGAAAGTATCAGAGAATGTATGCATAATGTATGGAAGAGGATAGAATAATAGGGGGATGGGAGCATGGGCAGCATGGAATGTGCAAAGTTCGACACACAGCCATGTGCACATACTATCCCTGGCTGCAGACACATAATTGGGTGGCTACAAACCTGCCCATACACCACAATAGGGGTAATGTCCTGACTTATGACCCCTGCCTCTGGGTAACCTGTGTGAATCTGTACAGCTGTGAGGTATTGCCATAGCAAGATAAGGCCATACTGTCACGTTGATGGATGTACAAGTATGGGAGCATCTGTCATCACTGTACCAAGGTGCTGAACTGGATACACAGATCCAGCAGCAAGTGTCTGCAGCTCCCCCTCCAGAATGGCATAACTTTCCATGAATATGTAGGCATTTGACCACAATAGTGGACACAGCTACATTCACTCTGTGTTCCCCAGCACATCACTGTGAGCAAAATGTCCACCTGACAGTACTTGAGGACATAAAACATCACAGTGTATAACAGTACACGTCTGAATATCTCTGCTAACACCAGTACCATGTAGCAGAAGCAGCACAGACACAAATACCTACAATACACACTATCCCTTGCACAGTTTGACCCCATATTGTCAACTGATCTACAGATATTCTGCAGAAACAGTTTGCTAGCTGTAGGCTTAGAACACAAACAAAGGTCTGCACTGGAGTACAAACTACCTGGAATGGATACACACATTCAATACAGAAGGGCATACTGGGCATGTTCACACACTTAAGGAATTGAAGGCAATGTCAGACAACAACATACTGAAAGGTCATACTGGGCATGCTCACACACTTAAACAAATGAAGCCCATGTCTGCCAACAACAGTGGACCATACATATCTGACAGTTGCAGATGTTAGTGCATACACTCCTCAGTATGCACCAGTCATGCTTTGCACACACATTTAATAGGAATACACACATATATCTAAGGACAACACAGTATAATATGCCAAAAGGAAACATACATAGATGTGTGGAAGAGAGTGACAGTGACAAAGAGCCTTCCATCATTAGGCCTGTCCCACCCAGCACACAGCCAAATGGCTACAACCACATGATGTGTAAATGTCATTCACTATAGAAATTAGCCACTGGTATCCCTCAGCATTAAAGACTCTGTGGTGCTAGTTGTGCAACATGACTGTACAAGGCAGTAGTCATCTAGCAGTTGTATACATGTACCTGCAGAATATAAACCTGCGTGTGCCTGAGTGTGGTGTGTCTACCTCTAGATGAATGGGTTATGGCCCATGCACACACACTGCCCTCCCCATAGCCCTACTATGGCAAGCCTGCTGATGTCATTCACTTTGAAATATACCTTTGGGAAGAAGTAGCTCAGTAATATCTGTGGTGTGTCCTATAACTGCGTAATGCTGTAGTGTAATAAACTAGTTATGTAGGAGTTCTAATCCCAGACATGGCAACTGTATTTGAGTGCATGTATCTCTGTCTGTCGAGGGAGCAATGCTTTTTAGGCTAATCACACTCACTACAATTCAAATGCCCTACTTTGGCAAGCCTGCTGATATCATTCACTTTGAAATACATCTTTGGGAAAGGAGTAGCCCAGTAATCTCTGTGGCACGTCCTATAACTGCGTAATGCTGTAATGTGATAAACTAGTTAGGTAGGAGTTCTAATCCCAGACATGGCAACTGTGTGTGTGTGTGTGCACGTGTGTGTGTGTGTGTGTGTGTGTGTGTGTGTGTGTGTGTAGGGAGCAGTGCTTTTTAGGTTAGTCACACTCACTACAATTCAAATGCCCTACTTTGGCAAGCCTGCTGATGTCATTCACTTTGAAATACACCTTTGGGGAAGGAATAGCACAGTAATTTCCGTGGTGCATCCTTTAACAGCCTAATGCTGTAGTGTGATATAATAATTTGTAAGGGTTCTATTCCCAGACATGGCAAGTGTGGATGTGTGTGTGTTTGTTTGTCTGTTTAGGGTGCAACGCTTTTGAGGCCATTCACAGTCACTACAACCTCCATTGACCTTCTTTGGCAAGCCTGCTGATGTCATTCCCAGTGAAATACACCTTTGGGGAAGGAGTATTCCAGTAATCTCTGTGGCGTGCCCTATAACAGAGTAATGCTGTAGTGTAATATAGTAATTTGGTAGGGGTTCTATTCCCAGACATGGCAAGCGTGGATGTGTGTGTTTCTTTGTGTAGGGTGCAATGGTTTTGAGGCCATTCACAGTCACTACAACCTCTATTGACCTTCTTTGGCAAGCCTGCTGATGTAATTTCCAGTGAAATACACCTTTGGGGAAGGAGTAATCCAATAATCTCTGTGGTGCATCCTATAACTGCATAATGCTGTAGTGTGATAAACTAGTTAGGTAGGAGTTTTAATCCCATACATGACAAGTGTGTGCATGTGTATGTGTTTGTCATTTGTATCCTGTGTGGAGGTGGCTGTGAGTGTGTAACAACTGGACTCATTGTGGAGCGTGTTTTGCAAATCTCTTATATGGTGGCCCTGTTATATGTCACAATGTCCACCTTACAGGGATAACAGATGTCAAATAGCCAAGAGGCTAGGGTACCAATCCATACCCCTACATGTGACATCAAAGCCTGGCGAACAAAGTAAGCAACCCTTGTATTTCCCAGAGAACACTCTCAACCCATGTCTCATACAGAAACACACTTGCCTAGGCAATAACTGCTGTATTGGTAGTACCCTGCATATTGCCCATAGATAGTAACCGTGATGTGATTGCAGTGGACTACAGAGGGCATGGTACCCTGTCCATCAGTACAATAGACATGTAATTGCAGACAGTGCACCTTCACTATGATCCCCACTGGACGCCTGCAACAACTGTGGTGCCATCAAATGTGACCCACAAAGGACTTACCATGCCTTAAACACATGCCCTGTATGGACAGATGCCACTGACACCAGGGAATACCTGTATCATGTTATCAATATAGGTGCAGGGTCAACTTTCTGTCCATTACCAGTTCCCACCACATGAGGCCAGGACTGGCACATCCGATGATAATCTGTGTACACAACATGGGCCAGACACCCAGGTACAGTTCCACATGTCACTGTACATGCATGTGGGATGTGTGCACATCCCAGACAATGTCCATGTCATGGACTAAAGAACACATACATGGCAAGCTTTGCACAGCACTGGCCACACACAATAGTAACCCAGGTGGCTGGATGGTGAATACGATACCCACACACTGCAGACTGTTGTCATGTGGCCTGATGCCAATATATACCCTTCACCTAGCCTTGTATAGCCTTCTGGTACAGTCAACCACTACACACCCAAGATGCAATGCATCCATGCATGTCAGTACTGGCACCCTGTGTCTGTGTGTGTGGTGTATGATGCTTTTGACCAGATTCACACTCACTACAACTCCCATTGGCGTACTGAAGCATGCTGTCTGATGTCAGACACCTTTACATACCCTTTGCCCATATAACCTCCAAAAACCCTGTGTGCATGTGATACCTGCGCATTACTATTGTGGCAAACAAACTAGTCAGGAAGTGTATTCCTGACCCTGCCACATGTGTCAGTGTGTGTGAGTCCCTGAGAGAGTTTGGCTGTGTTGATGCTGACACCTGTTCATGTGGACAGGCACATGTACTACACATACCGTATTGCTACTATATCACTTTTGCAATTGTCAGTCACCATCACATATACGTTTGGACAACTCCTCAACATGTAAGCTATGTGGTGCATGCAATAACTGCATAGATATGTGATAGAAATACATAATCAGTCAGGGGTTTGAAACCCCGTACTGGTAGGTGTGTGACACAAACATGCTTAGATTTTACACTCCCACTCCCTCCCTGACTTACTTTGTCTCTGTCTGTCTCTCTCACCCCCTCTCTGGTGGATGTGGAGAAGTACACCTGCTTTGCTTAGGCAGCAGCTTGTGTTTTGTAAGTAATGCTCATGATCAGCTGATGGCCTCTGCACAAATTGCAGTCCTCCTCTAGCTTACTGCATGTGGAACAGCTGTGGTAACATTCCCATAGCCAATTACATGGAAATACACTCCAATATCTAAGAACATCATGTTGGTGTTGGGCCTTTTCATTCACTGTGAGCAGGACCTAGATCTGGTGTTTGGCAAATGGCATCACAGATGGTTTTGGGATTTACCTCTAACAACATACACTGCGGAAACAGGCCAACAGACAAGAGGTGGATGTGCCTGACATGACTACAGAATGTAAGTGTTGCTATTCTGCATTTGGAGTAATGTCGGTTTAACAGGGTTTATGTGGATATGACTGGTCTACATGTTTTAATACCTGTCATGGCAGTGCTATGTTTTTGAGGAAACTCCCATCTGTATGGTCATCTGCAGACTGGGCAGTGTGTGGAACCTTTTGTTTCTTGTGTTATTCACAGAACATCTATCTGAGAACTGCAGAAGCATGGTGTGAGGATTGCAGTCAGTAAATAGTGGCAGCCATGAGAGTTACTGAGTTCATATCTCTCATAGGACATATGCCACAACAAACCCTGGTACAACAATAAATATATGAGGTTATCACAGCAACATACCAATATTGGGACAGTGTTCATAGCTCCAGCCATAAGTCTGTCAACCTTTGTACATATGTCATGCAGTAAGAGGTGAATATGTTCTGTACACCATTATTTATTGACATCATACCTGATAACAAGCCAGTCAGATATCAGACTGCTAGACATGTTATGTATAGTAGGGGTTGTTTCTGAGGATATAACTTGGCCATTTTGTGGTTGTGTGTACACTACTGGGGTCTGTGTACTTTGGGTGATTGTCGACAGTATGTGTATTGCACATACATACCTTGGGCTGTGCACAGACTGTGGTAGATGCCATTGTTCTTGGTCCTGTTCTATCTGATGTTACATGCTGCTCCAGTGTATGGTACCCTATTGGTTCACATGTCTGTAGGACCAGACACACACGTGTCCCATACCACAGACTGCCATTGGACCACACAGTGTCATGACCCAGTGGATGTGGGGTTAATGTGTGAGAGGAACATATGAGTATGGTGTTTATCAGACAGTCCATATGGTGTCATATGAAGTTTGTGTACCATATGTGGCTGTGGCTGTGTTTACATTGGGTGTGGGTCTGCACTTTCTCACAGGTGTCTTTTACTCTGCGCTGTGACATACGTGTAGAGCCCGCTATAATCGCATGTGCATGTGTATTCTCCCATACAAAATGTAGTCCAGTGTTGTGGCAGTCTGCTTGTAGTTTGCACAGTGCTTTGTGACATGCCTAGCAGCCTAGTGTAATTACCCAGTGTGCTATGTCCAGTTATTTTCAAGACATACTGCTGCCAGGCCACCATAACTGTTGTGTATTTCTGACAAAACAGTGGGATTCTGCACAGATGTATGTCACTAACTACTGGATAGTATGTGGCCATGTGACCCCTGCCCCACCAGATATTATCTGTCAGGACAGATTGGCATGTGTGCATACATAAACTGTGTGGGCATATGTAGTCCAGTATTTATGTGATATACCCATGTACATGGCTATTAACATCCACATTGGGTGGCATTGTACACAAGTCTCACATGAAGGGGATATGTGTACACCTCTGGACTGACCACAGAGTGCCAGACTGTCCACATATATTTGTCATATCTCTGCTGTAGTCCACAGGATCATTACTGTGCTAGCAGTGGTACTGTACTATGATGTCCTTAGGATATCTGTCAGTAGCCAATGATGTATATGTTAAATGCAGATGTGACCTCCCACACACAACATGTCTGTTAAGACGACCCCTATCACAGTAGCAACAGTCTACATATATACCTGCAATACATACATGGCATTGCCTTGCACTAAGAGGTTGGGATTATTGGTGCTGAAATAGGACTCCACTCCATGTTCTGGACATATGGTAAACATATATGTATATATATTTATCCATATATCTATATAGATATATACAGATATACATACTGACATAAATATATGGACATATATATATATATATATATATATATATATATATATATATATATATATATATATATATATATATATAAAAACACTCAAATATATACATATATACAGCAATATATGTCTATGCATATACAGATATAGATACATATGCACATATACTTATGGATATCTACATATATATCAACATAAATACGTATATCTGAATAGATATGTATGCACATATAGTTATAGAAATCTACATCCTCAGGATTCATGAAGCTCGGTGCAAGGACGGCATTAGCTTTGCGCTGACCGTGCGGCGTAGAGATGTAGCAGCAGCACCACATGCATGCTAATGAAGGTGCGCTGCCACAACAGCCATGTGCATAGGAAACGTGCGTGAGTGCAGGGGGTGTGTACAAGCGCTGCACGGAGGCGTGAACATGTTGGCTGCATATGCGCAACCTAAAATGCTGACTAGTACAGCCTGCCTCTAATAGTAATCACTCCTGTCAGTGTCCGGGAATACTGAAATGTATGCAAAGCATACAAGACAATTTTGCGAACACCAAAATAAAAAGTAAACACAAAGGCACGTAGCTGAATATTGAGTCCCTGTCCCTCGAACAAATGACATTTAAAACCCCATGCCCATATCCATTGTAGTGTCAATAGTTATACCAAGTGGAAGCGAAATGCATCGTGCTAGCATGCTGCCAATTGCTAAGCCTAGCCCAGTGGTTAGGGTTACCACCTGTCCCACATTGTGAGGGACAGTCCCCCTCTAGGCAGTTGTGTCCATACCAAAACCATTATAAATGTCAAATGTCCTGCAATTGCAGGACATAATTATGTCCCATATTTTATGTAATAGTCCCATACAATACTTATTTCTGTATGTAAAATACCTAAATGTTACAAGAAACAGAATAAGCAACTAAACTGCTACAACAATAAGCTTACATTTAGGCATAAAACTAAAGTACTATCCTTTGTACTGACCATAGGTATGTGTTGGCCTGTAAAATCTGATGTGTGTCCCGAAAATGTCCCATCTCGATCATACGAAAAGGTGGCAACCCTACCAATGGTCTGAGCATTCGCCCAATATCTGCTCATTCACGGTCCAAGATGTCCTTGTCAGGACGACCCAAAGATGAACGGGTATTACCCGGGTCTACCTACCATGTCATGAAAGATAAATATTTGCATGTACCTATGTGCGTGAAGTACAGCATGTGAAAGATCAGAAATGCTAGGGTAGTCCTCACATCCATATTGGTACCAGAGATATGTAGTGTACACAATGTGTTCTGTTGACTGTGCCATGGGCCATCAACCAAAGAAGGGATGGATGGTGTCTGTGGAATATGGGGTTGTGGGGGGAGATGGGTAATGTAATAATTCACCAAGGGGAGACTGGGTTGGATGCACAATAGGTGAACTGGAGGTGTACAAGGGAACAGTGGGTGAATCAGAAAGATAACCAAAGAACAAACATTCAGATCCACAATACAACCTGACAGGCCATACTGTAGAACACAATCCCACAAACATATGAACATTAAAATGTGCGATACACATGTACAGAAATGTTACCAGCACATACCCACATAATGGTCTGGCCTGAACTGAGCCATCCAACCCCAACACACCTGGATACATAATTGAATACCCATCATCCCCTCCACAGCACACCCCCCCCTTCCTGAACGTCCACCAAAACCACCCATACTCGGGCTGCTAGCTTGGCACAGCCATATCTGCACATAATGACCCCTACTCATATCTAGTAGGCAGTCTCACCCTAGGCAGTCTCAGGATTGCAAACTATGTATCCCTTGCATGTATAACCCTACCTCATTTTCGTAAAGCCAAAGGAATCAAGGTCATTGGTCCCTACAATTTGTGGATATCTCTCATGGGATAAGTATCTGTTCTAAACATTAGACTTGGTGTCACGACATGATGTCCAGTCCTGTATACATTTAGACACAAGTTGTATGCGTAGTAGTTGTCCACAAGACTGCTCAGCCTCCAGCCGGTCCTGCAGAACCTACGACCTGGGATTAAACACCTGACCATGATGCACATCTCCCCATGTGCATTATCAGGAATATACACCTTACACATTCACATAGTGGCAGTTGGATATACGGTGATTAAGGTGCTTTAAAGCAGACATAAGTAGGGTTACCACCTGTCTCACTTTGCGAGGGACGGTCCCTCTTTGGGCAGTTGTGTCCTGACCAAAAATAATACAATGGCAAATGTTCTGTGATTGTAGGAAATAATTATGACCCATATTTCATGTAACAGTTGCATAAAACAGTTATTTCTGTATCTAAAATACTTAAATGTTGCAAGAAACAGAATAAGCAACTAAACTGCTACAAGAATAAGCTTTCATTTAGGCAAATAAGTAAAGTTCTAACCTTTGTACTGTCTGTGGGTATGTGTCGGCCTGTAAAATCTGATGTGTGTCCTGAAAATGCCCCACTTTGGCCATTTGAAAAGGTGGCAACCCTAGCACGTAAGCGGGTATGCAAGCATGTATGAGCGACGGTAAGTGGCGGTGATTCAACGGTATGAGAAATGTAAATAAGCATGGAGGCGTATATGCATGTGTATGTACAGACCTATATATATATATATATATATATATATATATATATATATGTAGATACGAAGAATGAACATGGTCACAATATAGCAGTCATAACGAATGTGAAGTGAAACAGCAGCTGAACCCCCCCCCCCCATAATATTTAGTGCTGTTATATATCAGGATGGCCAGAGGTGAGCACACCTCTGCATCCTCAACCACAGGTAGGACACTAAAAGTGGAACTAATGATGTCCCCATGCTAAGTATGACTTTCAACTAGGTACAGGACAGTCCTGGTCCCCAGTTGGTCAAGCCTAAACCCAGATGACCACATGAACACCCTGACAATCAAATGCACGTATGTGCCACGTCTATAGGATTTGGAGGTCTGAATATACTTTGAGTGAGTCAACATGCAGCAAGGGTCCAAAGCAGTGGGGAATGGTGCATGTGTAGTAGTGCGGTTTTCCCAACAGGAAAATGGATGCCTGCTGTGTTAGTGAAGTGTTGAGTCGTATGTTCAGGTAACTATGAATCATGGGTATACATATAAATGAAGCAGAACACCAATAGTGTAGTGGTTAGAGCATCCGACTATCGAGCAAACGTTGCCGGTTCGACTTCAGCACATACCATTTATGATGCATAATCCATATAGGAGCATATCTTGCTAATTTTATGCTGTATAATGATATAATACTAATTAAATGTGAACTGGGGTGACATACCATAGTAAGAATATAGATGGATTTTGTGTGACGTGAATCGGCAGTTAAATGGAAAACCACAGCTGAAAAGTGTTGTACTCACCCTTTGCCCAACGGCCCTTGTTCAGCAACACAATATACCGTGTCGGCCAGGCCCGACGCCAGGACCCTACACATCACAATCAATGTGATTTACCACTAAGCCACGGCAGTTATACCTAACGTCGATGTTATCACAAACATAGCAGACAGCACAGTCATTCAACAGTATGATCAAAGTAATTAAATCATATAGATGTGTATGCATGTGTACGTACACACACACACACACACACACATATATATATATATATATATATATAAATACATATAGGGTAACCACCTGTCCCACTTTGCGAGGGACAGTCCCTCTTTGGCCAGTTGTGTCCTGTACACTTAGTGTCAAATGGCAGATGTCCTGAGATTTAATGACAAAAATATGTCCTATATCTATGTAATAGTTGCATAAAACATTTATTCTGTATCTGAAACACCTAAATGTCAGTTGCATAAAACAGTAATTCTGTATCTGAAACACCTAAATGTCATAAGAAACTGAATAAGCAACTAAAATGCTACAAGAATAAGCTGTCAATTATGCATAAAATGAGGTCCTGTCCTTTGTACTGGCTGTGAGTATGTGTCGGCCTGCAAAATCTTAATGTTTGTAACAAATACATACGTACATACATATATATATATATATATATATATATATATATATATATATATATATATATATATATACACACACACAGAACGAACATGGGAACAAGAAAGCAATCATAACGAATGTGAAGGAATATAGCTGGCCAGAGTTGGCCAAAATCTTTGCGTCTCTAACCACAGGTAGGATGTTAACAGTGGGAGTAACCTTGTCAACGTGCAAAATCTGACTTTCAAACAGGCACAGGGCTCTTTCGATCCCCAGTCAGACAAGCCTAAACTCAGATGACCACATGAACACCCTGACAATCAAACATACGTATGTGCCAGGACTATAGGCTTTGGAGGTCTGAATATCCTCGGAGTGAGTCAACATGCGGCATGGGTCCAGAGCAGTAGGGAATAGGGAATGGCGCATGTGTAATACTGTGGTTTTCCCAACAGGAAAATGGATGCCTGTTGTGTAAGTGAAGTGTTGAGGCATGTGTTCGTGTATCTATGAACCATGGGTATACATATAAATGAAGCAGAACAACAATAGTGTAGTGGTTAAAGCATCCACCTAATGAAAAGGCATTCATGATTCAAGTTCGACTATAGCACATATCATTTTCCTTGTGGAATGAGTGTCGCTCTACTGTAAAGCCGATATTTAAACATGTAAAAATGAACGTGTGTATCGCATGGGACTATTAACCAGATCCTTTCAATCAAAGTGGTACTGCCATAATGAATAAGGCACAAGTAAGCACAAATAAGCGGCAGTAAACATATGTAACGCACAGTAAGCATAGGCGAGTGTGCCTGCGCGGGTGTAAGCAGCTCCCAGCATAGGAAATGTATGTTTGTTTGTACAGATGTGATATATATACACGTGTGTATATATATATATATATATATATATATATATATATATATATATATACACACACACACACACACACACACACACACACACACACACACACATATATGTGTGTATAGATATATGGGCAGGATTCACAATGGCTTGCACGGAGTCTAAGAGTCGTGTAAGACTCCAGTG